>NC_137619.1:5114338-5151838 GCF_963280865.1 Gymnoscopelus braueri | reverse complement strand
TGGTCAAATCTGCACTGAAACCAACCAGAAGTTCTGATCAATAAATAAACATACTTAACCCTTTAAGACCGGGAACACATCTGTGTCATTTTAAGATTAATTTTGCTATTCAAAAATAGCAGATCTACAAGCTCATAGTGCCGCGCTATGAACTTGTAGATCTGCTATTTTTGAAAAATCTATTTTAGAAAAATCTTTGAATATTATATTTTCTTAAAGCGAACATTTTTAACTCTGGGGGGTCCCTGGAACAAAATATTTTGAGGTGGGGGTCCACGGCCAAATACATTCAATTTTTGAGAACCACTGATATTATAGCAACATACGATTTTTCAAAAAAACTGTTAGGATTTAGCAGATTGTAGAATCTCCAGAAGCAAAGATTTGAGTTAGAAATGTTGTAAAAAAACATATTCAAAGATTTGCACACATTTTTCACGATTTATAACAAAAATAGCAGATCTACAAGCTCATAGCGCGGCACTCAGTGCCGTGCTATGAGCTTGTAGATCTGCTATTTTTTATTTATAAAAAAAAAAAAAAAAAAAGTGTCAATTTGTGACACACCGTCTGTCTCATTCTCAGCATCATGACTATGATCATAAAACTATGACATAAATAAAATAAACAGCGATGGAAAAAGTGTTCAAATGTTTTACTTGAGTAAAAGTAACAATACTGCATTGTAGAAATACTCTGTTAAAAGTCAAGAAGTAAAAAAAATTAAAGTACTTTTATGCAGAAATCCTCCATTTCGTATTTTCAAAATGTATAAAATAATTTGAAAATAGCAGATCTACAAGCTTGCGACGCATTGTGAGCTTGTAGACTTGCTATTTTCAAAAGCTTCTTAGGCATTTTAAGATTGTATCATTTTGAAAACTTTGTGAAATGGGACATAATGGGCATAAATGAGTACTTTCTACTTTTGGTACTTAAAGTACTTGTAGATCTGCTATTTTCAAATGGCCGAAGTCTATATAGGGCTGATGAAGTGGTTAATGTATGTTTTGTAATAATATCTACAAAGTAACTAAAGTTGTCAAATAATTGTAGTGGAGTAAAAAGTACAATATTTGCCTCTGAGATGTAGTGGAGTAGAAGTAAAAGTACCGAAAATTAGAAATACTCAACCAAAGAAAAAAAATACCTCAACATTTTACCTAAGTACAGTACTTGAGTACACGTACTTAGTTACTTTACACCAGTGGCTCTCAACATTTTCAGGCCTTGACCCCCCAAAAGAATCTTATTTTAACAGGGAACCCCCCACCCTGACAAGCAGTTGTAAGTGTAGGAGTTGAGGCATTATTTAGTTTGACTCAGTTTCACAGATAGGTATTGGGAAAATAGCTGATCTACATGCTCACAACGCCCCCCCCCCCCCCCCCCCCCCCCCCCCAATGCAACACTTGTAGATCTGCTATTTTCAAAATGTTTGCCTCTTTCTTATATTATTTGACAAGTTGGACAATGTTTGACACGTTTTAATAGTGGTTTGTTGATAACTTTTGATGCAGTAATGTTTTTTTTTCTTCTCTTCTTTGAGATATTAAAAATACCTTAAATTGTAACTCCACTGTCATCTGGGGACCCCCTGGGGACCCCCCCCACCCCAAAATCATGGGCCGACAGGTTTAGAACCACCGCTTTACACAGGTGCGTGTCTATGTTCCCCGGGTTCTGCGTTCCCCGCTTACCTAACCCTAACCCTAGTGGGGGAACATAGAACCCAGTGAACATAAACAAAGGCAGATAGAGGACAAACAACATGAAACGGATAAAAACGCCTCATAAACTCAGGAGGTGACAGTGACGTCACTCCACCACCAACACCACTGTATAAATGACGTCATAAAGCTTTAAAAAGGTTAAAATGAAACAAACATTCAAACATAAACAAACAAACAAACCTTCTTCTCCTCAGAGTCTGACATCTCTCACATCTCAGGAACACACGGGGTTCTGCGCATGCGTAGTGCGTGCCAATGTGGTCCGTCCGGCAATAACGTCCGACCTGAAACGCAGACCGTTCCGGACCGGTAGGTTCGTTCCTACTACAGCAGCACGTCATGTAACGGTCACGTCATGTAACGGTCACTTGGCTTAATGCAATGCCCAGTTGGAACCAGTGGTGGAAAAAGTACTCACATTTCTTACTTAAGTAAAAGTGTCAATACTGCAATGTAGAAATACTCGATTACAAGTCAAATACCTGTGTTCAAAATGTTACTTGAATAAAAGTACAAACGTATTGGCATCAAAATATACTTAAAGTACCAAAAGTAAAAGTACTAAAATGTTTGAAAATAGCCGATCTACAAGCTCACAACGCGTCGCATCGCGTTGTGAGCATAACATAGGGCTAAAGTGGTTAATGTATGTTTTATATAAATGTAATAATTTATATCTGAAAAGTAACTAATAACTAGTTTTCAAATAATTGTAGTGGAGTAAAAGTACAATATTTGCCTCTGAGATGTAGTGGAGTAGAAGTAAAAGTGTTGGAAATTTGAAATACTCAAGTAAAGTACAAATACCTCAAAATTGTCCTTAAGTACAGTACTTAAGTAAATGTACTTAGTTACTTTACACCACTGACAGTGTGGAGTGACGCCACTTCCACCACAATCTGTAAAGACTGTCAGAGCTGTTCTAGACCAGCTGTTCTCAAACCTTTTCATGCCAAGTACCTCCATATTAAAATGTAGTTATAAGTCATTTAAAAAAAACATTTGATGTTTTGAAACAAGATGTTTTGAAAACAGAAAATAGCTAAATCAGTGTAACCAGTCTAAACCTACATATATGCATTGGCTATTTGAAAATAGCAGATCTACAAGCTCACAACGCTTCGCAATGAGACACGCTGTGAGCTTGTAGATCAGCTATTTCAAATAGTTACTTTACACCAATTAAATATATATAAATATAAATATTTATATATATAAATATATATAAAACGGTGTCTTGTCAAACAAAGACACCGTTTTGAATGAAACTGTTTTGAATGAAACTGTTTTGAATGACATCGTTTTGAATGAAACTGTTTTGAATGACACCGTTTCAAATGAAACTGTTTTGAATGAAACTGTTTCAATGACACCGTTTTGAATAGGACACTGTTTTGAAACTATAGACTACTTGTTAGGATGCTTGAGTCAAAGACAGGCCCTGTTTGATTTAATATGACACTGACAAGAAGCAGAGATGTTTTTATTGCCTTTTATTACAAATGCAAATCTGCATTGTAGTCCATATCATATAGAATCTATATGATATGGACTACAATGCAGATAGTTTTGCAGATACTGCAGATAGTTTAGGTACATCTATATTATAGATGTACCGTATTATAAGTACATAGGGGTGGTGTAAAGTAACTAAGTACATTTACTCGAGTACTGTACTTAAAGGTAGGGTAAGTGATTTACTTTGGTTAAAATAAGTGTTAAATAGCTCTATATTCTGATAGTACTAATTGCTATAGAGTGTTTGTTCAGTAAAAGGAGTCTCCCATATCTCTCCAGATCTTTATTAGAGGGAAAATGCATTTTCAGTGCTCTCTCCTGATTGGCTTAAAATGTGTCACCTACCTGAAAATGTACTATATTCTGTTTATTAAAGAGCTGGAGAGACCACTGTGACCGAACAAACGCTCTGTAGCAATGATTACTATCACAATATAGTACTTTAACCTTTTTAACAGAAAAAAAAAAATACCAAAAGATATCAATTGAGTACAATTTTGAGATACTTTTACTTTACTGGAGTATTGTCCTTTTTTATAATGTTTTGTTTATTTAGTGGGCTCACTGTTTTCCTTAGTTTTTTGTTCTTCTGTTGGTGTTGACGAGGCTGCCAGTTCCTGATGTCCAATAGATTTGGTGTAGAACTTTAGTTCTACCCAGTTTCCAGAAGGTGGCATCATAGCCATGTCCTGGTTCCTGGTTCCGTTCTCTACTAGCCAGACACCGTATTCTTCCAGATATTCAACATCCACTGGAACAGCCTTTTTATTTTTGCCGGACCCAGGGGGTCTGGCTTACATGAGGCTTTGTACCTGTTTTCTCCATACATGGGCATGGTCACTTTGTCCTTAGGCCCCAGCCATAAAAGTCTGTCCCCCTTTCGTCCATACATGGGCATGTGTTGTACCTGTTTTCTCCATACATGGGCGAAAAACAGGTTTTGGTCACTTTGTCCTTAGGCCCCAGCCATAAAAGTATGTCCCCCTTTCGTCCATACATGGGCATGTTTTGTACCTGTTTTCTCCATACATGGGCAAGAAACAGGTTTTGGTCACTTTGTCCTTAGGCCCCAGCCATAAAAGTCTGTCCCCCTTTCCAGGTGCGTAGCACCAAATTCTGGGCCCTGGGGACAAAGATTCACTGTGGGCCCCCCTATGATTTTTTTTCTTTTTTTTTCTTTTTTTTTGGGGGGGGGCCTAGTAACTCAGTCCCACTTACACCCCCCCTGTGACGCCCCTGCCCCTTTCGTCCATACATGGGCATGTTTTGTACCTGTTTTCTCCATACATGGGCAAGAAACAGGTTTTGGTCACTTTGTCCTTAGGCACCAGCCATAAAAATCTGTCCCCCTTTCGTCCATACATGGGCATAGACACAGGCTGACACGTCATGTGAAGTCTGGGTCTGGCAGAACCAGGTCTCCTGGTCTTGTTTCAGTTTCAGTTTTTTTCTTTTTACTTATTTGTCCTGTTGCTGTTGTCATGGCTACCAGTTCCCACTTGATGTTGTGTGGGAGTCCTGACTGCTCCAGACCGTTCTGAAGAACTGCTAGCTTGCATAACGTCTTCAAACTAGGACTTAAGTGTAAGATCTGTAAGACCAGTTGTTTTTCAAAGAGGATGATACGATCTCCCACCATGCAACAGCACATTCTACCCGACCAATCTGGGCCTTTCCCCTTGGGCTCAACCTTCTTCCAGGAGAAGGTCTTGACATTAAATTTCCAAAGATCATTAAAGCGCCTGTTCAGCTTCCAGCGGTTACCACCATATATGTACAGTTCTCCATTGTAGGAAAAGGTTGCATGACTGTAACGTTGTTCTGGAAGAAGCTGTGCAGAAGGTGTGTTCAGCCAATAGTTGGTCTCTGTGTCAAACACTCTGATGTTGTGGTCCTGGTGCCCATATCCCCCAAATACAAACATCTTTGTCCCGATGATGGTGGCAGAGTGATATGATGAAATAGGTGCTTGAGTGCCTCTAATGTTAATTAAAGACCAGATCATTGTGGTGGTGTCCAACTTGTAGATGTCATTAGTGAGTCTAGTCAGCTGGTTCCGTCCTCCATGGATAAACATGACCTTCCCCAAAACACAGGCTGAGTGGCTGGACCTCACCTCTGGAACAGTTCCAGAAACCTTGGGCTTTAACCATCTGTGGGCGTCGACATCAAATGCATAAAAGATGTTAACCGCGTCCCCTGTGAAGATAAACCAGTTGTTGTCATCAACCTGTGTCTTACAATTCACCATCCCTCCCCAGATGTAGATGATATCTTCTATCAGTACAGCTGTGTGTCCGTAGCGCATGGAGGGAACATCAAGGGAACATTCTCCTCCTCCAGTTGTCTCTGGGGGCAACGTCATCCAGCACAAAGTCACTGTGTTGAAGACGTGCACATCAATCTGATCCTTGTTGTTGTAGGTTTTCCCGTTATAGAAGAACCCTCCAAAGGAATACACCTTGTCCTCCACTGGCCCAGCAGCACAACCAAAGAAGCTGTCTGTCTGTGGTCCTCTTTTCAGGGGCACCGACCAGCTCAGCATCTCTATTTCTCTTTGTCTGTCACTGACTCTGTCTCTGGCAGTCTGTTTCTCTCTCAATCCCTGTAGCTTAACCTCTCAATATTTCTCGTTCTCTCTAGAGTCTGCAACAGCTTATATAGGCTGACAAAGCTCTGGTCTGATGTCACTCACAACACAAACCGATGTCATGCATGTGTAACAACACTGATTTCTTCAGACATTTTTATTTGCAGACATTTCTCTCTGAAATGTCACTGGATCCACTGACTTGTGACGCTGCTGTCCAGTCAAAACATTGACCATAATTGATGACTTATCAAACCACCCAAGCGGACAGATTAAACATATTCTCATAAGTTACGATGTGACATGTAATGTGTCAGGTTGTGAACTCCCTTCACAAGGCCATTTTGAGAGGAGGTAAGAACTTGAAATCAGAAATGTGGTGCCTAAATGCGGAAGAAGAGGTTACTTCCTGGAAGAAGACGGTACTTCATGGAAGAAGAGGTTACTTCCTGGAAGAAGAGGTTACTTCTTCCTGGAAGAAGAGGTTACTTCCTGGAAGAAGAGGGTACTTCCGGGTGCTTCATGCACTGGGTGAGCAACTTCATTGAAATGAATAGGTGGGGGCGTTGCCTTCCGTTCTCTAGTATATATATTATAACTCTATGGTACAGATGGTTGGATAGGCGGCTGTCCAGTACTGCCAGAAAAAGGCTCTGGCCCCGGGCCCAAATGAGCCAATTGATTGCCAAGGCAACCGCAGCCTAAGCTTGATGTGGAAAATTCCCCACACCTGTCAAATTTCCCACATCTGCCATTTGATTACTTAGTTAGTCCACTTTCCACAGTCAGTTTGCACTCTTTAGACATTCTCCACAGACGTTTACCACTGCACAAGAACTTTCCAGGACGGCCAATCCCCCGATATGCCCATATATAGGTACTCCCATATTTGGCCATATACTGATAACATCAGGAATCTCCATGTATGGGCATAAAAGCGACACATATGGACAGACGATTTCAACAGGTACTCTGACAATGGTTATAACGGGAATTGTATAACAGGGCGGGGCATGCATTCCCTATTTACATCGTTACCGAGTAGGCCGGTGCTAACCTGACTCCGCCAGATGGGGGCGGTATTGACTTCACACGTTCACATTACAGCCTCCATCTGGGCTCGCTCAGAGAGTACAGCTACTCCGCACCGCGGCGTGTGCGAACCAATCAGCGGCTGCTAGGGGGCGGGATCGTTGCGAGACCGGATGTGACGCCATCGAGAAGCGCTTATTGCGTTTGTAGTTCTCTCACGATTCATCATGGTTGAATAGTATACAATAGAACTACTGCTGGCGCAGCTACTATACGTCATGTAGACACGTCAATATGATTGGTTGATAGACGGTGATAGACAGACGGTCCCATCCAATCACCTGCCAAGTAGCTTGGAAAAAAAAGGGACCGCTTGGGGGAGTTTGTTTCACAGTTTGGGAACCAGAAGGGAGAAGAGTCTTGTTCTATAGGGGAAGGCTGTATACATTGTTAGCATCAGTGTTTATGATAACATTTATCATTATTATTATTATTTTATTACAGGTCAGAAAAAAATCACCACCAGTGTGAAGAGAGTGGTGCCTTTCATGAGTTCATTTCATTAGTTACTTTTTACAGACTTTGATGACTTCAAAGTATTTTTACTCATTTTAAGTACTTTAAAATGTTTTTACTGATTTTTACGTGTTTTACTCATTGTAACATCTTTTAAGTATTTTTACTCATTTAAAGTATTTTTACTCATTTAAAGTATTTTTACTCAGTTTAGGAACTTTAAAGTATCTTTACTAATATTCAAGTATTTTTACTCATTGTAAGTATTTTTACTCAAAAGTGTGTGTGTGTGTGTGTGTGTGTGTGTGTGTGTGTGTGTGTGTGTGTGTGTGTGTGTGTGTGTGTGTGTGTGTGTAATTAGTGTAACTGGTTGCATCTTTGTGTTGCAATCAGCCGCAGCTGTTGAGGCTGTGCTCAAACATACGGACGGACACACGGACAAAGTCACTCCTTGGAGTGGCTAGCACCACTCAAAAAGCAGACAACACAATCAAATACAATCAAACTGGAGACTGTATCAGTTATGTTCCCGCTTTTAATAGAATGATTGACTGGTCATGTGTGAACTCAGGTCATGTTGTCAGACTGCCATTAAAGCTCATTAGAACACAATGAAAACACACCGAAAAGCAACACTGACACGTTTCATTCAAACCATCTGCAATAGAAATGATGAAAGTAATGTTCACTATAATTACAAGCTCACCCACGCACACGCACACGCACACACACACAAACACACACACACCCACACCCACACCCACACACACTCCGTATTCATTGTGTGACTATTTACTAACATATGACATTTGAAACATAATCTCAAAAAATAAATATTCAATGCATTATATATTATGTTGTGACATTGAAAGCATTATTTCCATTAACAGTAATGGACACCATAACAACACATACAGTACAGAAAATACATCATATCTGGGAACAAAGGATTCTTTCACTTTGGTTAAACAACCATTTCCAAGTTACTTGAAAGAAAATATGACAGAGAGAGAGAGAGAGAGAGAGAGAGAGAGAGAGAGAGAGAGAGAGAGAGAGAGAGAGAGAGAGAGAGAGAGGTTAACTTGAGTGTGAATAAGGAATTGAAAGCATGGATATAGCCAAGCACAACAGAGACCGACATGCAAACACAGTGTCAGTACAGTTTAAATAATAACAGCATAGACTGAGTCCTATTTACACACACTGGAAACACTCTCCACTGGAAACACTCCGGACGGACACCTTAATTATGTTGAAGTTGTGTGTGTGTGTGTGCGTGTGCGTGTGCGCGTGTGTGTGCAGATATAAATATCCATATCGTCGCTGTCGGGTGGATTCAGGTCTACAGATGAAAATGTTGATTAATGTACACTGTCCCTGGTAAATAAATACATATATAAACATGTCCGCAATCGTTACTTTTCAGGAAATGGAGAAAACAAACAGCAATATTTTTTGGTGATACAGTAGTATGACGAAGTAGGGCATTAATTTATGTGAAAAAAAGAATGGAAATATGGAGCTATGAGGATTCTGCCTGACACCAACCATATATGGACATCCCCTCTGCCTGACACCAACCATGTATGGACATCCCCTCTGCCTGACACCAACCATATATGGACATCCCCTCTGCCTGACACCAACCATATATGGACATCCCCTCTGCCTGATACCAACCATATATGGACATCCCCTCTGCCTGACACCAACCATGTATGGACATCCCCTCGCGTTTTGCATAGATATATATAAGAAAGGCTAGATGGCTCAAGGGGGCGTCGCAAGCGTAGCTCAACCGCGGCCATCTTGTGACAGTCATTCATAACATTATGTCTATGGTGCATGTACTATTGAAATAACCATAGCGTGCTCAATTTTCATCCGATTTTCAAACGGTTTGGTGTGCTGTAAACAGCAAAGATGTAGTTATGATACTGCATACTTATAATTATAATCATGTACTTTATATGAAAATAACATTAAGTATGCAGTATCATAACTACATCTTTGGTGTTTACAACACACCAAACCGTTTGAAAATCGTATGAAAATTGAGCACGCTATGGTTATTTCAATAGTACATGTACCATAGACATAATGTTATGAATGACTGTCGCAAGATGGCCGCCATGTGGCAACGTCGTACTCCATTGGCCAGCAGCGCGGGTGAGTCATCTAGTGTTTATATATATCTATGGCGTTTTGCGTCACCTCCAAGCTCATGAGTCGAGCCCATTGGTCGAAACCGTTTTCGCCCGTTCATGTGTCTGGCCCCAGCTGTGATAAGCTGCAGTACCTATGGTTGGCCAGCATGTCCAATGCGCTCCACTGCTCCCTCTGGGTTCTAGGGGCGGGGCTTAGGGATGAACGCACGTGATGGGCCGCATTTTAATGATCAGTCAATCCATTGTGTTCCATTGGATCAATGGAACTAATACAGTATACTTAAACTTCCTACTTGTATAATAATGAAAACTCATTTTTCAAGGCTTTAAAGAAAAAATACAATGATATATATATATATATTTTTACATAAATAATTTTGTATTAACACATTCACTGCCAGGGCTTTTCTAAAACAGGCTGTAGCTTCTTGCCAGCATTTTTAAGCATTCTGACTAATCTTTCAAGAACCACAGAATATTTATCTCCAGTATGATCGATCCCCTGATGGTTGCTAATCACGTTACCCGTTAGCTTTCTATACGCCGTTGAAAATATCATGTTTCGCCAAAAATACATAGTAAAACACAGGAGCCGAGATACAGAATATTTCCCAAATACTTTAACCAGGAAGTGAATGGAGCAGCATATCTTTGGATCACGTTTTCTCCTGGTTCTGTGTGAAAAACGAAAAAAATAATAATAATATTAATAACAATCTGGGAACCCATCGCCAAATGAAAAGGAAAAACAGCGCCCTCTGCTGTTTTTTACTATCTCACTTGGCTCTGGGAGGAAGTCGACGTAGCACACGTACGCAAGGAAACCGGGGTTTTGGTCTGCCTTCAGCCTCTCACTTCCGGTGGTGCGACTATGTTTTCATTCCCACTAACAATATTTCTACACTGAACACTAACACCACTTCTCCCAGAGAACATGGATCGTTTTGGTTATAAGCCCACTTGTTTCTATGATAAAAGAGCAAGTTAAAATGTGAATATCTTTCCGTGGTTTTGTCTGCTCCGAGGACGCTATTGTTAAATGAGTTTCGGTTTGTTTCTAGTGGGGAAGGATCGGCAGATACGTAAATCCCGCCCACTACATTTGATTGGGTAAAGCGCGGCCTGCTTCCAGATCTGAAGGCACGCCCACTTGTAGGCCAGTGCGTACGCGACATGACGAACCCCCCCCGACAGATTCAAACGCAGAGCAGAATCTGTTCTTGAGAGATTATATTAATAATAATATATATATTTTTTTAATGACAGAGATCTCCGTCAATGGCAGGGAATGTGTTAATGTTATCAATAACATATTAGTGTTTTGCCGTCCTTGATGGGGTTTCCTAGTGCGGGTCCCCCAGCTAAATGACCGGTAACTCTGAGAGTGTACACAAAATGGCCTCTTTTATCTCCACTTGAACTGCCACCATTGAATTGCTATAGCCGGGTGTGAAATGACACCCTTTGAACTGGTCAGATGTCTGTATCTGTATGTAATAGAACAAAAAGATTGAGCAGGAGGGCTTCAATGTGTAATGTATGTACAGTATATGTGTTGTGATGTGTGTATGATTGCATTAACAATGAGTTTAATAGAACACAGAAGAGTCTGACGTAATTTACCCATCCTACCCGAGTCACGTTTTTTCCCCCCATTCTGAATTCCCATAGACGTGTAAGAAAAAAAATCCGACCTGCCGTTCACTTGCTATATAGGCCGTTGAAATTAGCACGTCTAGCCAAAAATGCAGGGGGAAAAAAAGGAACTCAAGATACAGCCATTTTCCCACAGACGCTAACCAGGAAGTAGATGGGAGCATTAAATCGTGTGATCACGTGATCTCCTAGATCTCTCTGTGTCTGAGCCTTAAATGGTGGCTCATAGGTTGCGGAACATCGCCATCTAGTGGTAAACACTGAAGACACGGTTTGGACGTGTTACACGTCCATGGCACTCTGAGCGTTGGAAAAAATTGGACGTTTTACACGACAATGGCACCGAATGAGTTAATTTCCATGGAGAAATGACCTCCGTGACCCAGGGGATGAGCGAGTGACGTCAGGACTTGGGTCACTCTATGGTAGATTATGTTCAACCAGAGTAAAGCCACAACCAATGCAAATCCTTCCCACTAAACATAAAATATTCCATTAAATACACTTAGTTGACCGGGGTACACCAGGGCTCTATACTTGATCCCTTCCTTTCCCCCACTCTAGTCTACACCAAATCTCTTTGGCAGAAAATAGCCAATCTACAAGCTCACAACGTGTTGCGTTGCGACGCGTTTTGAGCTTGTGGATCTGATACCCCTTCCCCCACCCCCCCCCCAGAATAGGGACGGTAGGGTTCAAGCGGTTAACCAATTAAAACCCTCCATTTTTTCCTCGCGTCTTGTACGGACCAATCAAAACGGCCTAGCTTTGCCGCATCATGGACGCACGCGCTGATGTCACTCAGCCGGCCAATCGGTCTTCAGCAAGTCGTCACATGATGTCATAGTCAATCACTGCATCCTTCATCAGCCAATCGGAAAGGTCGCGTCGGCGCGTCTCCCCCAATGAAATCCCGCACCCCATCCCAACACGGCGATGACATCACTCAACGTCGATGATGTCACGCGGTGATGTCATTGGGACCGGGCCAATCAGATCCGTTAAATTCAGCGTCAAGTTTCGCTTCCCCCCGTTTCGACCGACCAATCACCTCGCCACGTCGCACGGTGATGTCATCACACGGCGACGGCCGCCGTCGCCACGCTTGGTTTTCTGTTTTTTTTTTTTAAACCACGATGTTGTAGAGGCGTCCCACGCGGACCAGCCAATCCCTGAGCACCTGGCGCACGCGGGCGTCGGTCACGTGACAGGTCAGCTGACTCAGGCAGGGGAAGAGGACGGGCTGCAGGGACAGGAAGCAGGAGTCTGACATCATCAGCACCTGGTTCAGCACCGTCAGCACCATGGTGGTCCATGCCTGGAAGAAGAAGATATTACATTATATTAAATTATTAGTGTGGTTGCCCTAACAGGGCAACCAGACTATAGTAATCCTCCTACTTTATTATTAGTGTGGTTGCCCTAACAGGGCAACCAGACTATAGTACTCTATACTCTTTATTATTCTATATAAACAATACTTTGCCGTGCTACTCCTCCCACAGTTTTTTTCCCCCAATTTAGTGCCATATGTCAAAATGACCGGCCTCACCGGGAATCGTGTGCTTGTATTTTTCTAAGAGATTGGTTACATAGTTTTATTGATATTGATTTATTAGTGCATTAAATTTCCCCTTCCACTTTAATGGAAAAGTCAAAAAAGTCAAATTCAAGTATTTCTTTCTCAGAAACTGTATGAGTTAGAGTTACCAGATTTGAAGGAGAGGTTCATAATTTAGTGCAAAATTATTTGAAAAATAATTACACCAATCGGCCTGATGGTGGCGCTATAACAGCCCCCTTTACATTTTTGCCTATAACTCTTGAACCGTAGGTCGTAAAATCAAAAAGTATTTTCCCCTGGATTCCTTGGGTCATGACGCAACTCCCTATATAGGCCACTCCCATTTGCGTCTGGATAGATTTTCCGCCATTTTGAATTTTCTTCAAAACACACTTTTTGCTCCTTTTCCTACAAATTCTGTCAAAATTTCACAAAAATCGGTACACGTGATCTCTGGACCCATGCGATAAACATATCCAAACGGCATTTTGATAGTCCTTACCGTTCATCCGTAATTGGCTTCCAAAGTTAGTGGGAGGGGCCCGTTTTACCAAAAATGCCAAAAATCACGAATGAAACGTCCAATCGATCCCAAATTTGAATCACATGTCGAGGGTGGTTTACTCAACAAATCCCCAAAAGCATCTCCACTTTGATCTATAGGGGGCGCCACAAATGCGCAAAACGTAACCGTTCAATGCAAAAACATGATTTTTGGGGGGATCAATCCTCTCAAAATGAAACGCGAGTGATCTCAGGAGTGATGTGACAATACAATTGGCCCGTTACATTTGTGGGAGGGGCCTATTTATTTAGTGGGAAGGGCCTATTTCTTTTTTTTCTCTAAATTTTTATCCCGCGATTTTGTAACCCTATTTTTTACACCCAGTGCCAATTGTCTATGTAATCCTGGGCACTACCTTCCCTCTGCCAACCTAGGGAGGCCAGGGAGCTCATGCCTACTTCAATGCATGAGAGCCAACTGACCTTCTTGTCACCTGACAGGGGAGAGATTCCCTGGTTGGACGTAGCGCGTGGAAGGAACACGTTATTCCAACCAGTTCCCTTCCCCTCCATCAGGCGCCCCGGCTGGCCAGGGGGAGGCAGTATAGTGACCAGGATTACTGCATGTTTTTGTGAGGGTACCTACCCTAGGAGACACGGGGAGAACATACAAACTCCACACAGAAAGGCCCTTTCGCCAACCCCACCTAGGGTATGGGCACTGATGACGCGGAGGAGAGAACACGCCCCCAGCGCCCACAGCGTCCCCTGCGGGAATCGAACCCAGGACCTTCTAGCTGTGAGGCGACAGCACTACCGACTGTGCCACCGTGCCCCCGGAAGGGCCTATTTCTTAAAATCGAAACGGCACGTATCACGAACGCGGGATCCTATCGGCACCGAATTCGAATCGCACGTCTGGCGGCCTCCGAGGGGATTCCTCCCGGCGTATCACTCGAGTCCCGGCGGCGGCGACCCCCGGCCACCGTCGGCGCAACCACACTTTGAAATTTCCCAGAATTGCGACGCGTCTAGTTCTTCACATTGTAAATAAACAATAGTTTAGATCGTCTCTCCTCCCACAGTTTATTTTTCCCAATTTAGTGCTATATGTGAAAATGACCGGTCTCACCGGGAATCGTGTGCTTGTATAAGGCTAAGAGATTGGTTGCATAGTTTTATTGATATTGATTTATTAGTGCATTAAATTTCCCCATCCACTTTAATGGAAAAGTGCAAAAACTCAAATTCAAGTATTTTTTTCTCAGAAACCGTAAGAGCTAGAGTTACCAGATTTGGAGGAAAGGTTCATAATTTAGTCCGAAATTATTGATAAAATAATTACACCAATCGGCCACATGGTGGCGCTATAACAGCCCCCTTTACGTTTTGGCCTCTAACTCTTGAACCGTAGGTCGAAAAATCAAAATTTCTTTCCCCCTGGATTCCCTGGGTCACGACGCCCATTTGCGTCAGGATAGATTTTCCGCCATTTTAAATTTTCTTCAAAACACACTTTTAGCTCCTCCTCCCATATATTTTGTCCAAATTTCACAAAAATCGGTACACATGATCTCTGGACCCATGCGATAATCTGGACCGAAACAGAATTTTGATAGTCCATACCGTTCGTCCGTAAATGGCTTCCAAAGTTAGCGGAAGGGGCCCGTTTTACAAAAAAGCCCACAAATCACGAACAAAACGTCCAGTCAATCCCAAATTTGAATCACATGTCGAGGGTGGTTTACTCAACGAAACTCCAAAAGCATTTCCACTTTGATCCATAGGGGGCGCCACAAATGCTCAAAATGTAACCGTTTGATGCAAAAACCTTATTTTGGGGGGATCAATCCTCTCAAAATGAAACGCAAGTGATCTCAGGAGTTACGTGACAATGTAATTGGCACAGCCTCCGACGGTATTCCTCCCAGCGTATTCCTCGAGTCCCGGCGGCAGCGACCCGCGACTAGCGTCGGTGCAACCACACTCTGCAATTTCCCTGAATTGCGACGCGTCTAGTATTAAACTAGTCCATACCCGGTCAACGCATCCGTGGGGGGATATGCGCACATGATCTGGCAACCCGGGATGCAACATTCTTTTCTCACAAAAACGCTAATAAACAGCTGCGATTTGGTGATATCGGAAAAACGGGCTTCGCAGTTCCGTGGGCATGGTAATGGTCAATGGCTGTGTGCAAATTCAGATAAATTGCTCCAGCCACTGAGGGGAACCGGGCAGAAAAGTGTTGGCCTCACCACCACGACGCCATGCACCCACTACAGAGGTTTGTCAAATTATAGGAGGATCATATTACATTATATTACATTATATTATATTACATTATATCATACTGTCAGCACCATAGTGGTCCACGCCTGGAAGAAGATATTATATTATATTACATTATATTATATTATATTATATTAAATTATATTACATTATATTAAATTATACTACATTATATTAAATTATACTACATTATATTAAATTATATTACATTATAACCTGTAAGGGTCCATTTGGTTCCATTTGTACACTCTCAGAGTTATTGGGGTCCTTGAAATGAAAAGGTTTGAGAACCACTGTGCCACACTAAATGGAACAGAGCCTTCATTAGAATCATTGGTAACAACCTGTGAAGGAAGTAAGGAAGAGGCCCAATTTCTTTCCAATAGGGCTGCTGTGCATAGAGCCTATTAGTGAGAGAGAAAACGGCAGTAGCCCAGGCCTGTAAGACGTGCGTGTGCGTGTGTGTGTGTGTGTGTGTGTGTGTGTGTGTGTGTGTGTGTTTGTTTTCTGTAAAGCGATGTAACGTCAAGCTCATTGGGTCATTATATGGCACCACAATGCATCGGTTCATTTAGGAATAGAGAGTGTGTAGAAAATGTCTGCTCTCAGTGGGCTAGCAACTACATTGGTTTATTACACAGCTTGGTTGAAAGCTTGATTCTTGATCGGTCAGTCACTGAATTCAGAGGTCTGTTATTTGTTTCAATAACTGACCACTGCACACGACACACCTGAATGCAATTAATTAAGCAAATTCGCGGTGTCTCTTCTTTTGTCACGTTCAACAAGGCAGTCATGTAAACAAACACAATCATTGTTCAGCTAAACAGATGTTTTTGAAAATGTTTGAGGTGAGAAATAGGCAATGCTGTTAACATAATATTGAATCAGGATTTAATCTACCAGTTACATGTTGTGTTAATGTATTACTTGCTTTTTGTAACTATGTGGGTTAATGAATGGTAAGCAGGTCATTGTAGAGAAATAAAGCCCTTCAGGTGATACAGACACCCCATATGTGTTGGGGTCTGAACTCTGGAGTCCAGAGGAGGAAGTCGCACTAGCCCACATTCTACTATATCGCTAGTCCTGTCACAATTATTACATAATAATAATAATCGTTCCATGTTGAAAAATGTTCACACCTTTTCGAATATTTAAAAAAAGCAGAAACAGCTGATCTACAAGCCTACAACGCGTCACGCGTTGTAAGCTTGTAGATCAGCCTTTTCTGCTATTTATACATGTATACAATTATTTAATATGTCAATAATTTCTTTGTATATTTCAGTTATTTGTCATATCTGCCCCCTGTGCAATGTTTTATTACGAAGCCTAAAAGGCTTCATAATGTTCCAATGTTCAACGTCGGCCAAACACACAATAACATTGTTAATCATCGCAACTATTTGAGGGACAATTAATCGTCAACTTAAATTTGTAATCGTGACAGTCCTATATATCGCGTATTAACTCTTTCAGTGCCACAATACGTCAAATACGTCATGAGGCCTGACGCCCCGTGTGCCACAATACGTCAAATACGTCATGAAAAAAAACGTATTTGAACATGTTTTTTTTTTAACATGTTTTTGGAAAAACATGTTCAGAACCCAAGATATGATGATTTGAAGATTTGCTGCTCCATTCACTTCTTGTTTAACTTTTTACTGAAAAAGGCTGTATCTCGGCTCCTAAGCACTTTTTTTTTTACAATAAATTTTGGTTGTGGCACTCAGAACCAAAATTCCATAAATAAGCATGGCACTGAAAGAGTTAAGAATGACAGTACAAGCACGCGCACGAGCGTGCACACACACACACACACACACAGACAGACAGACAGACAGACAGACAGACAGACAGACAGACAGACAGACAGACAGACAGACAGACAGACAGACAGACCTGTATCTGAGCCTCGGTGTCTCTCAGGGAGATGTTGTGACTGACGGTGGACCCGGACCGTTGTCTCTTGTCCTGTCTGAGGACCTCGGGCCCTGCGCTCACAGAGTGTCTCAGCGGGGGTCCGCTCACCCCCGCCTGCTGCTCCAACAACACCTAGAGGACAGGAGGATAGAATATAGCAGTGGTTTTCAACCTTTTTCACGCCAAGGACCCCTAAACTGATATACATTTGGCCGCGGACCCCCATCTGAAAATGTTTTGTGCCAGGGACCCCCAGAAGCAAAGATTTGAATTAAAAATATGCTTTAGAAATATATATATACTCAACCCACATTTTCACGATTTTTCAAAAATAGCAGATCTGCAAGCTCATAGCGCGGCACTTGGTGCCGCGCTATGAGCTTGCAGATCTGCTATTTTTGAACTAGAGGGAATAGACAAAGCTAAGTGGTTCAAATGATTCTGACGCTATGTTAACTCATTTTGCTGGGGACCCCCTGGTACCCCCCCAAGGACCACTGGTGGTCCCCGGACCACTGGTTGAGAACCACTGGAATAGAGGACCTCAGGTCATCTTAGCCTGGGATCAATCATCCGTGTCATCAGGCGGCCGGAACCCGCAAGCCTCGCCCCAAAATAACTCAGGCCAGCGATCAAGGGCATTGTAAATTTAGGGCCTACCTTATAAAATGCAGCGTAGTTTAGCTTATTTTTAAAATACAAAATAAATATAAATGTGAGTGTTACTTTCCGGAGACTATTTAGCGTCTGTCTACCTTTGTTACTAGTAGTTGCAATCGATTCAGCATTTAAATAGGGATTGGGGAAACAAACAGAGGGAACCAAAACAAAGCGGCTCCGCAAAAAACGGAACCCGCAACACCCGGAACCAGAAGCTTTTTTTCTTTTCTTTTTTCAGTAGGCTAGACCGGATCACACAAGCAATTTAACTCTCTGAGTGCCAAGAACGAGTTATCGCAAGTATTTTCTGAATGCCCTGAGTGCCAGGGACGAGTTATCACGAGTAAAAAAAAAAAAGTTTTATCTCAAAGGAACTAGGAGATAACGCTATCCAAAATGCTGCTCCATTCACTTCAATGTTAAAAAATAAACAGAGAAAAAAATCTATTTTTTTTACCAAACATGCCATCTTCAAACATCAAACAACAGATGTCAACGAGGTCACAATGACCTTGTTGACATTTGTTAAACCACAACTGAAAACCCTCTGTGATTAGCAACCATCAGGGGATCAATCATACACTGGAGATAACTATTCTGTGACTACTTGAAAAGGTAAGATAATCCTGGCACTGGGCAAACACAGCCAGAAATAAGTCTGGCAGTGAAAGAGTTAAAAAAGAATACCAGGCTTTCCTCCGAGGTGGAAAGACTGGTGATGCGAGGTTACAGGTCATCTAGACTCTAGATGACCTGAGGTCTTCTATTCTATTAGAGCAGTGGTTCTCAAACCTTTTCATGTCAAGGACCCCCAAATTTACACTTATTAGCCCGCGGACCCCCATTTGAAAAGATAAGCCAGGGACCCCCATAAGAGAAGATTTTTTACGGCTCTAGCAGTGATTCTCAACCATTTTAATTTCAAGGACCCCCAGTTTGACCTGCATTTAGGCTACGGACCCCCATTTAATGGCATCTCTATCTCTGGGACCCCAATTCATATTGTAAATTTAACGTGAATTTAACTCTGAGAGTGTACAAATGGTTTCATTTGTACACTCTCAGAGTTACAGACCCATAAGGGTCCATTTGGTTCCTATCCATCATTTAGCTGGGGACCCCCTGGAACCCCCTCAAGTACCCCTGGGGGTCCCCGGACCCCACTTTGAGAACCAATGTATTAGAGGACAGGTGAATAGAATATATCAACGTGGACCGTAGATGTGATTGAATGTAAAACTATTCATTGACCCTAAATGCCCGCGGAAAAAAAGTCAATAACGATAATTCCACACAAAACAAGAGTTGCAGTGAAAGTCACAACTATAAAAAAATTATAATGTCTCCGGTAGGTATAGCCTCAATCTCCAGGCTTTTGTTTTTTATTTTTGCTAAAAAAATAAGAGCCTGGACCAGCCTATTGACGCGACTGGAATAGGAAGTGTTTCATTTCCCCCAACCAACCAGAGTGCAGTGGGCTTCGCTCCAAATGTTGTGACGTCAGTAGGGGTGTGCCGATATATCGTCCCACGATATATCGTCCCGCGATATATCGTCCCGCGATATATCGCGATACGTTTTCGTGACGATATGTATCGTTTTGGAAAAAATTATATCTTATATATTCTTTTTACAATAATAATAATAATCAGGCATGCAAACAGCCCCGAGGTGAAAAGGGTGACAACATGTTGGGTTTTTTTCGGGTCAGGTGTCACACTATTGCCCTATTTGGATTCAAAACGGCTATTGTAGCTGAAAAGCTACAAGTTCGCATGTCTGAATAATGCAAAAACAGAATTATTTGTTTGCATTTGCTTTTTTTCTCCCCCATATATTTTTCATAATAAAAAAAAGTGCGTATCGTATCGTATCGAAATCGTATCGAAGTTGTGAGCCAAATATCGTATCGTATCGTTTCGTGAAATCGGCACACCCCTAGACGTCAAGGCTCTCAATGCCACACATTGTGGAGGAGGAGGGGCACGGGGCGGGGCAGGGGCTGACGGACAGATCGGTGAACCAATAGGATCCGGCGGAATCTTTTTCTCCGCAGATTTTGAACCCGCCCCCTCTATGCCAGATATGAGACACGCTTTGGGCAGCCTACCGGTAGGAGACTCAAAGGAGACTCTTTGAATCCGAGTACAGTACTGTGGTATATGTACTTCATCGCTATACCTGGGGTCTCTGCAGCGGTCTGTGCTGGGGGTCCGAGGAGGAGGAGGAGGAGGAGGCGGAGGAGGCCTGGTGGCAGCCCTGCTCCTTCATGAACAGGTTGATGTGTTTCTGCTGCTGAGGCTGTTTCCTGCGTCTGTAGTCGCTCATCAGCCGGCTCAGCGTGCGGTCGGTGGCCATGCTGTACAGCTTGTTCCCCGCGCTCTCCCACCAGTCCCTCCTCCTGCCCGACGGGCCTGGACCTGGACCTGGACCTCCACGATGATCACTGCCTGGTGCACTGGAGACAGGGAGAGAGAGAGAGACATAGAGAGAGACATAGAGAAAGAGAGAGAGAGAGAGAGAGAGAGAGAGAGAGAGAGAGACATGAAAACATGTTAGAGTAAGATTAACACATTGACCGCCAGAGGTTAATCTCATAATGTACTCACCAGTGCCAACGTGTTATTGTTGTTTTTTTGTTTTTTTCACGTCGCCATAGATCTTGATAAAATCCTTAAGATTGAGCCGTACACGGTCTGTTTACATCCGCGACATCTCACTGTATCTCCCAGTGAAAACCGCATGTCAAACGGAGCTCCATGATTGTAGTTAGAGCGGATTACGTTAAACAGTGATATGCGAGGAGAAAAAACTACAGGAAGAGAATTGAGTTTCAGTGTGCGCTTTAGAATGGGAGCGGACGTGATCGTCAAAACCGGATCCCAAATAATTCTGTTTCCGGTCATCAAACCGGAACCGGAAATGGATCAAAAAATTCCGAAAGTGCACCTGGAAAATGTCAGCGCGAAAAGACTGTGGACCGTAGGGCTACGGTCTCGGTGCTTAACAGTTGGATTTAACGGACCGTAGGACTACGTTCTTGGCGGTTAATGTGTTAAAATACAATAAAACCAGTCCATACCTGGTGATTTGCGCAGCCAAACAATATGAATGAAGAATTTCGGAAATAAATATAAAAACAAACAAAGAAGTAAGGCTAGCAGATCTACAAGTTCACAACGGTGTCGCATCGTGACAAGCTTGTAGATCGGCGGTCGGGGAGACATCGAAACTTCTCTTTTTGGGTCTCGAGCTAAAAACATTTTGGGAACCAGAGCATTTACCCCACATCACTGTGTGTGCGTGTGCGTGTGCGTGTGCGTGTGTGTGTGTGTGTGTGATTTACCAACCTGATCCCGGAGCCGGGAGTGGGGGCGTCGCCCCCTGGCGATGTGCCGACCTCCGACCCCTGACCTCTGGAGCCATCCTCTGACGGTGTGACCCTGGCCGACCCCTGACCTCTGAAGCCCTCCTCTGACGGCGTGACCCTGGCTGAGGACGGACTGGACGTGTCTGACTGGAACAGAGGCAGGAAGAACAGGTGGTCTCCTCTGGGGGGGGGGAGGAGGAGGGGTCAACACTTATTATACATAACCACTTTAACTCTTTGACTGCCAATGACAAGGTTTCTCGTCAGCGGCATATGCAGAGAATGACGAGATTTTGTGTTTTCAGTGGTTTTATGCTAGATGGCGCTGTTCGCCAACCTATTCACCATTTGACTCTGAAATGAAGAAGCAAATCACATAATCGCAAAAAAAAAAGAACAGCCACATTCACTTCTATGTTAACTCTCTCAGTGCCACACAACGAGATATCCCGAGTTTTTTCTGAATGCCCTCAGTGCCAAAACGAGAAATCCCGAGTTTATTATTATCATTATTATTATTATTTTTTAATATTCAGAACCCAAGATATCCTTATCTGAAGATTTGCAGCTCCATTCACTCTTTGTTTAACTTATAACTGAAAAAGGCTGTATCTCGCTTCCTAAGCACTTTTTGCTGGCACAGTATGAACATATTTTTTTATTTCATTGGCACTGAGATAGTTAATGGATTTGGAAAAATTGCCTTTTCTCTGCTTTCTGTTGCTTTTTGGCGAAAACAACCTCCTTCAATGCGTGAGAGCCAACCGACCTTCACCTGACAGGGCAGAGTTACCCCCGGTAGGACGTAGCGCGTGGAAGGAACACGTTATTCCAACCAGTTCCTTTCCCCTCCATCAGGCGCCCCGGCTGTCATGGGGGAGGCGGTATAGCGACCAGGATTACTACATGTTTTTGTGAGGGTATTAACTACCCTAGGGGACACGGGGAGAACATGCAAACTCCACACAGAGTAGACCCTTTCGCCAACCCCACCTAGGGTATGGGCGCTGATGACGCGGAGGAGAAGACACGCCCCCAGCGCCCACAGCGTCCCCGGCGGGAATCGAACCGAGGACCTTCTAGCTGTGAGGCGACGGCGCTACCGACTGCGCCACCGTGCCTCTTCGGATACGTCTTTTAAAGTGATCGGGGGGGATCAGGCCCGGGTTAGGCAAGCCGTGTTCACGTTCACTCTCCCATTGGAATATATGAGCATGCCCATATATGGGCATATGAGGGGGGTGGGTCGGCAGTTGTGGAAAGTCCTTGATTGATGGGGTTGCCATGGCAATCAATTGGCTCATTTGAGACACAGCCAGAGCCTTTTCTGGCGGTTCTGGACAACCGCCTATCCGACCAACTCAACCTCGGGTCGTCGGCGACACATGTGTCGAATTTGAAGTCGGTAGGTCAAACGGTTCTCGAGATACGTGGATTACAGACATACAGAGATTTATTGTAAGATTAATAGCCTCCGACCTGCTTCCGGTCTCCTAAATAGGTGTCAGCCCACTTCACGCAGATACGGGAGGTAAAAACCGGAGATGGTGAGTCTTGCTATTTTGGTCTTGGTCTAAACCAGTGGTTTTCAACCTTTTTTTATGCCAAGGACCCCTAGATTGATAAACATTTAGCCGTGGACCCCCATCTGAAAATGCTTTGTGCCAGGGACCCCCAGAAGCAAAGATTTTGAGTTAAAAATGTTCTCTTAAAATAAATATATTCAAAAATATGCACACATTTTCGAGATTTTTCAAAAATAGCAGATCTACGAGCTTGTATATCTGCTATTTTTTAATAGCCAAAGCTAAGTGGTTAAAAATTATTGTGACGCTATGTTAACTGATTTTTCTGGGGACCCCCTGGTACTCCCTCAAGGACCACTGGTGGTCCCCGGACCACCGGTTGAAAACCACTGGTCTAAACTATTCTCACCTGGGAGGGGGTGTGTCCTCCAGACAGCTCTCCAGGTCCAGGTGCATCTGGATGTAGCTGCTGCACAGGTCCATCAGCACCTTATGGAGACGTCTGAGCAGCCAGGACCAGTCTGCCCCGCCCACAGGAACCAGCGAGGACGGGGTCCACCATGACTGCCTGCTCTCTACCGCCCCCCCTCTACGGGGAGGACTCACCTGACAGAGAGACAGAGAGAGAGAGAGAGAGAGAGAGAGAGAGAGAGAGAGAGAGAGAGAGAGATCAGAAAATATAAGATTTGTGTCGTTAAATGTTTTCTTGGCTTAAAGGATTTGCGGCCGGGACTGACAAAGCCTTGGGTAGGCCCACCCAGCCTGGCAAAGACCTGCCCTGTTCTAGTACTGTAACCATAATGTTGGGGGCAGAGGCAGGTTTCTAAAAAACTTATGATTTATCATGCATTTGTCTGGTGGATGGACTTCAGCCTATAGGAGCAGAAAACCAGAAAACTCTCCATACAGAGCGAAACTAGAAAAGTGTGCTCCTCTGAGCCCCGTTCTCCGCCCGGCCAGGTTGCCTAACCCGGGCCTGCAATTTTGCTAAGCCACCTACAAGCTCACATGCGACTCATTGTGAGCTTGTAGATCTGCTATTTTCAAATGGCCGAAATATATATTGGGCTGAAGTGGTTAATGTATCTTTTGTAATAATAATCAAAATCTACAAAGTAACTAGTAACTAAAGTTGTCAAATACTTGTAGTGGAGTAAAAGTATAATATTTGCCTCTGAGATGTAGTGGAGTAGAAGTAAAAGTAACAAAAATTGGAAATACTCCAGTAAAGTAAAAAATACCTCAAAAGTGTACTTAAGTACAGTACTTGAGTAAATGTACTTAGTTACTTTACGCCCTGATTCAGCCCCTTTTTGACTATGCTAGCTCCTCTTGGTACTCCAACACCTCAGTGTCACTGAAGACTAAGCTTCAAACCTCCCAAAACAAACTGATCCGACTACTTCTCGGACTGGGGCCCATGACCCACCTCTCTCCCACTCACTTTGACAGCCTAGGCTGGCTCAGGGTGGAAGACAGGGTTAAACAACTAAAAATGGGTCTGGTCTTCAAAATTGTAAATGCAGATTTGCCCGATATGCCCCCTATACCCGCATATCTGTATAAATACCTTGAAAAAGTTAGTGACACCCACAGCCACGAAACTAGAGGGAGCGTAAACAACAATCTGGTACCACCCACCCATAAAACAAACATGGGCAAATTCTCCTTCTATAGCACAGCCACCAAGGAATGGAATAGTCTAACCCCATCCCTCAAAAAATGCAGTTCGCTGGGCTCATTCAAAACAGCCCTAAAAACCCATCTTTCTGGAGGCCGAAAGAGGAGCTAGTACCAGTTTCCCTGTAGACAGACGACCCCCCCCCCTCCTCTTTTTTGTACATATTTTGTATTTCCTCATGCTTTTTCTGTATTTAATTTTTATTTTTCCTTGCTTCCCCCCCCTTTTTTTGTACATATATATATTTATTTTTTTTCATGCTTTTTTTTTTTGTACATAGTGGTATTTTTTCTGTATTATCTGTATTTTCATGTTGATTTTTGAACTGTTTGGTTGCTACTATATATGTCTATGAAATTAATTCAAGGACCCCAACGGAAACAAGTCCGCAAGGACTTTTTTGGCCGGGCCTTTTAGACAAAAGCATTATAAATGTAACTGCGTTGTTTTACATTCTTTTGCCTAATAAAAATTTCAATCAATCAAAAACCACTGCTTACCTGTGCCGTCTCCTCAAAGATATCTTCATCCTCAGAGGAGGCAGACGCCGGGTGGGAGGAGTCAGAACTACCACCCTCTTCCTCGTAAAGAATCTTCGTCACCTGATTGGTCAAAAAAAAAATACACAAGACTTGTGAAGCAAATACACGATAATAATCATAATTCTATCCAAAATGATTCATTAGAACGTTTCCTTATGTCAGCATTTCATGTGATTAATTGGATAACAGATCTATTCTGAGCCTTAGCTATGTTAAAGGGATAGTTCACCCAAACAAAATAAAAAATAGATATCGATTAGTCACCCCATGGAGACTTGAATTCATGGATATTCTTTTGTTTTTGTCTCATTCCTAAGACAATAATTTGATGACCAGCGGATCGGTAGGCAGTGGTTCCGCTAGGAGACACAAAGGAGACTCTTTAGTGTCTCCTACCGGAACCGCTGCCGGTCATCAAATTATTGGCTTATAGGAATGAGACAAAAACAAACAAAAAATCCATGAATTCAAGTCTCCATGGGGTGACTAATCCATTAAAAAAAAAAAGTCATTTTGGGGGTGAACTATCCCTTTAAGTTGAGTAGCCCTGGCCTGTACACACCTCTAATGTATTGATTCAGTTCAATGTTCATTTAGTTTTAGTCATTAGTCTTTTGAATAAAATGCAATCATCTGAAATGTTTCAGTTTTAGTCAACCTTTTTCGCATCAAGGACCCCCAAATTGACACATATTAGCCCAGGGACCCCCATTTGAAAAGATATGCCAGGGACTCAACCACCATTTAGATTTCTTGGGGGTCCCAATCTACACTGTATCATCATCATCAGTGTTCATGTAACTCTGAGAGTGTACAAATGGAACCAAATGGACCCTAACGGGTCCATTTGGTTCCATTTGTACAGACATGTAAGGGTCAATTTGGTTGCTAACTATTAATTTGGCTGGGGACCCCCTGGAACCCCCTCAAGGACCACTGGTTGAAAACCCCTGGTCTAGTTGACTAAATATCGTACGATTTTAGTCAACACAATCTACTGCTGATTTAGTGGACCAACTTTATTTTGGCGAGCCTTGATGCCGTCGTGATGCCCGATTTATTCTCTACACAGCTTGTAGATCTGCTATTTTTTGGAGCGTGGCTCCCGCGCACAACCAAGCATAACACGTCTTCTTGTCTTAGTTCTGCTGCCAATGTTCATTTTGTGAAAAATAGCAGATCTACAAGATCACAACGCCTCGCAAAATATTTATCTGTGGAATCGAGTCAAACTAAATGTAATGTAATGTAATGTAATGCCCCAACTCCTACAAACCAAACATTAGGGTTGGGTTGGGGTTGGGTTAGGGTTGGGTTAGGGTTGGGTGTTGGGTTAGGGTTGGGTTAGGGTTGGGTTAGGGTTGGGTCAATCTGGGAACCCATCGTCAAAGAAAGAGGAAAAACATTAGGGTTGGGTTGGGGTTGGGTTAGGGTTGGGGTGGGGTTGGGGTTAGGGTTAGGGTTAGGGTTGGGTTAGGGTTGGGTTAGGGTTGGGTCAATCTGGGAACCCATCGTCAAAGAAAGAGGAAAAACAGCGCACTCTGCTGTTTTCACCTTTGCATTTGACTCTGGGGGGGGGGGGCTCTCCGATAGAATGGGGGAACAGGAAATCGGCCCGTTTGGTCGGCCCTCAGCCCTCCTCTTCCGGTGGAGGCGCCTATGTTTTCATTCCCACTAACACCATTTCCCCCACGGAACATGGATCGTTTTGGTTATAAGCCCACTTGTTTCTATGATAGAAGAACAAGTTAAAATGTTACTAACTTTCCGTGGTTTTGTCGGCTCTGAGGACGCTGTTGTTAAATGAGTTTGGGTTTGTTTCCAGTGGGAAGCAAACGCACAGATGTAAATCCCGCCCACTACATTTGATTGGGTAAAGCGCGGCCCGTTTCCTGATCTGAAGGCCCGCCCACTTGTAGGCCAATGTTGACACGTTCTGAACGGGGCTCCCGACAGATTCAGTAGCGCAGACTCTGTTCTTGAGAGATTAGGGTTGGGTTGGGTTAGGTTAGGTTAGGGTTGGGTTAGGTTAGGTTAGGGTTGGGTTGGGTTAGGGTTGGGTTAGGGTTGGGTTAGGGTAGGGTAGGGTTGGGTTAGGTTAGGGTTGGGTTGGGTTAGGGTTGGGTTAGGGTAGGGTTAGGTTAGGGTTGGGTTGGGTTAGGTTAGGGTTGGGTTAGGGTAGGGTTAGGGTTGGGTTAGGGTTGGGTTAGGGTTGGGTTGGGTTAGGGTTGGGTTGGGTTGGGTTAGGGTTGGGTTAGGGTAGGGTTAGGTTAGGGTTGGGTTGGGTTAGGTTAGGGTTGGGTTGGGTTAGGGTTGGGTTGGGTTAGGGTTGGGTTAGGGTAGGGTTAGGGTTGGGTTAAGGTTGGGTTAAGGTAGTACCTGCTGTGGGGTGATGCCATCAGCCTGGCTGAGCGTAGCAAACAGCAGGGTTAGGGTTAGGGTAGGGGTTGGATTAGGGTTGGGTTTAGCCCTGGTCCAGAGCGTTAGTGCGCTCTGGACCGTTAGAGCGTTATTATTTTTATTTACTCCACAGTGCCCTCTACAGATCTGGATGATTTGAACTTACCATTAACCAAATCTGTAGAGGGCACTGTGGAGTAAATAAAAATAATTTCCATCTCGGGGACATATTTTATTTTCTGCCCCAAAAAAAATATTTTACAGAGAAGGTGGGGTGCTGAGAGGCTTCCCACCTCCGTGAATAGACTTTCAACAACACAAAACAGCCTTTGTTTAGTATGTAGCGAAATGGTTTTGTTTATTTTCACTACTGTTGGAGCCCTCGCTAGCCTGGTAAACCCTCCCTCCGGAAATCTCAATTCTATTTGATTCCTGGAGTGAGTCTGGCATGAACCGCCTCTCTGCAATATTGGCTGTGTATGCCAAACGGCCGCGCCTATCAGCGTCGTCGCTCATTGTTCTGTGATTGACAGCTTACGTTGGCCAATCAGGTGGCGAGTTCGAGTGAGCCCAAAACACGAACGGCAGCCATCTTTTTCTTGTGCGGCCAATTCTCCGCTATTTTTTTACTTCAAAAAGCTCTCTAACTTCTATTTTGAGGCACGGAATTTACTTATAAGATATCGTTTGGATAGAATGTAGTTGTTTAACTTCATATATGTGGTCAATTAATCATGACAAAGCCTATTTAAAAAAAAAAAATTAGAGAACCGGTAGGGGCGGGCAGTGACACCATTGTACCCGAAAAAGGCAACCCATTTTGGGTATGGTTGTCTCAAAAGTCCCGTCGCGTCACATTAAGACTGGTGAACTGCTGATTGGCTGAAGGGGAAAAATTATCATTGGCTGAAGGGGTTGTCAGTCAACGGTATTACTCCCGCCCAACTCCAGCACAGCCAATATTGCAGACAGGCGGATCAGGCCAGACTCACTCCTGAAATGAAATGGAATTGAGATTTCCGGAGGGAGGGTTTACCAGGCTAAGCCCTCGCAGGGCAGTGGAACTCCATGTACATGCGCAGAGCCCAGGGTCTGGCAGAGTGTTAGAGAGAACTCACTGACGCTCTGGACCAGGGCTAGGTTGGCTTAGGGTTGGGTTAAGGTTGGGTTAAGGTAGTACCTGCTGTGGGGTGATGCCGTCAGCCTGGCTCAGCGTGGCAGACAGCAGGGTTTGGAAGTACAGGTTAAAGCTCATGGCAGACTGTCTGTAGAGGTTGGCCGCGCCGCACACGCCAGACACCTTCATCAGCAGATACTTCAGTCCTGGACGAGTGTCAAAGTCACGCGCTGTCCTGTGTTACAGGGACAAAACCAGCTCAATAAACCAGCTCTACGATTTATAATTTAGACATTTAGCAGACGCTCTTAACCCTTTAAGGCCCGGGAAGGGAACGCATCTGTGTGTCATTTTAAGATGTCTTTGGCTATTCAAAAAATAGCAGATATACAAGCTCGAGCTTGTAGATCTTCTATTTTTAGAAAAATTGTGAAAATGTGTGCAAATCTTTTATATACATTTTTAACTAAAATCTTTGCTTCTGGGGGTTCCCTGGAACAAAATATTTTTTTAGATGGGAGGGTATCCGCGGACAAATACATATTATTTTGGGGGTCCTTGACATGAAAAAAGTTTGAAAACCATTGATAATATAGCAACATATGTAAAAAAATAAAAAAATAAAAAAACTTTAGGAAAAAAGAACTTTTAGGACTTAGAAGATATTTGTAAAATCCCCAAAACAAAGATTAGAGTTAAAAACTTTCGCTTTAAAAAAGTATATATATATATTCAAACAAAAGTTTTGCACACATTTTCATGATTTAAAAAAAATAAATAGCAGATCTACAAGCTCATAGCGCGGCACTCGGTGCCGCGCTATGAGCTTGTAGATCTGCTATTTTTATATAGCCAAAGAAATCTTAAAATGACACAGATGCGTTCCCGGTAGAGATGCGCGGATCGCGGTTTTAGCCGCGGTTGCCGCAGTTAACCGCAGTTTGGGTGGATTTGGGTCAATCAAATATAATTATTAATTCATATTGGATAAACCGCGGGTGAAATAATGCGGGAATTAAATTAATGATATCAATCTATAGGCCTATAATAGCTTTTAAAAAGCACTACATTTCACCGTGTGTGCGTTTGTAGTATTTTAATATTACGTCATTTTACACCAGGCACAAAATAGCCGCTCACGACATGTTGCTTTGAAGGCAGCCAGTGTTGCCAGGTTGCGAGAGAAATAAGTAGCCAGGTCTATGAAAACAAGCCCAAAACAAGTGCCAAACAAGCCCAAAAGTCGCAACACAGAGCATTGTTTTTGCTCTGTGTTTTGTTTTCACTTTTTCTTTCTTTTTCTGTAAAGCACTTTGAGCTGCATTTATGTCATGAAAGGTGCTATATAAATAAAGTTTATTATATTAAAAGTCGCTTATAAAAAGCTTATAAAAAGCCGACATGGCAACAAAGTGGTTGAAAGCGAAAGTAACTTAATGAAGACGTTCGCTTGTTGTTACCATGGTTGTGGATTGTATACAGTCACTGCATCGCGACAGTGGTGAGTAACACTGTTTATAAGAAAACTAACATCAGGAAAATAACAATTATTTGGTGCGGTTGGTGCGGATCTATAAATAGGATGATATAAGTACCGCGGGTGGATGGCGGATGGATAATGAACTTGTTAACGCGGATTTGGGTGACAAAAAAACCCATCCGCGCATCTCTAGTTCCCGGTCTTAAAGGGTTAATCCAGAGCGATTTACAGTAAGCAAGCTAAACACAAGGTAATAATACATCAAATGCATACAGATAGCAATCTATTCTAGGATCATAGGTAAACCAATAATAACCTATCATCAGTCTAAACAGCATAATATCCAAAAATACATTGTCTGTACATTGAAACTATACAAACTACAGGATAACAGGTCAACAAATTCCAGTCACTTCCTGACTTGGCTACGAAATCCAGCTCAAACAGGATGATAGCCAGACTGAGAAGAGAAGTGAGAAAAACAAACAAACCGCTCAACGAGCGCCTCCGTCTGGATTCCAGGCTAACAAAGTGTAGCTTTAACCCATTAACACTTGCATGACTAAGCTATCAATATGACCGATTTTGAGAATTTAAAGTGGATTATCTTCTCTCATGAAGCTCTGAGAAAGTTCCCCTTTCATGACTTTTCCTAAATATTTGTTTCAAATCATCTCCGTTTTTTTTTCTTCTGAAACGTATTATAAATATGAAATATATACCATATATACCATCCCAACCGTTATATTTCGGCTAAATTGACCGCTCTCCCCCTCTCTCCCCCAGGCAAGAGCAGTTGACACCTCTAGACCCCCCGCAGAGCGGCCCGTAGACGAGCAGACTCCCTACGCAGCAGCGAGTCAATGTTGCCATGTCTGCTTATTATAAGCGACTTTGGGCTTGTTTTTCGCGTCTTTCTATTATTATTAATATTATAATTAATTATATATATAATTACATTATAATGGTAATACTTTTCTACTCCACTACAGCTCAGAGGCTTTTACTTCACTACAATTATTTGAAAACTTTAGTTACTTTGCAGATATAAATATATTTTCATACTTGTTTAGATTAGAGCTTCATGCATTTTTATTAGGTATATATTTATATAGAAAGGTCTAACCAGGGACTGGTGTTGCAAATTAGCCTCGGCTATTACCCCATTCATGCCTGTTTTCTCAGGGCACAACGACGCATGCAGTAACATTTTCATAGACCTGACTTATTTCTCTCGCAAAATTTGGCGACCCATTTTCCACTTTCCCTTTCACTGCAAAGCGGTGGAAAAAGATAGGATCTACAAGCATACAGCTTGTCACGCAGCAACTGTTTTATGCGTGAAGATCAGATATTTTGCGCAGGATTGAGCACATTTGTGGAACATAGCATTGTGTTCACTTGTTGCACTGAGGGAGGAGGAGGATCGAGACGCGTTTGTCAGCGACATGGACAGCTGATAGAATGAGAGCTTTACGCTCAGACAATAATGTGAATATTATTATTATGAATAATAATAATAATATAGGTTTGTCACTGGGTTGTTTACAAGATACTATAGTTCGCTTGCTGCTACTAAATTTAAAGCAGCATTACATCACGGTCATATTATGACAGTCATGACGAAACTTCAACCTGTTTTTTGCACTTTCTCCATTTACAGCCCGTACATCTACATAAACGTTCGGATTTCAAATATAAAGTTTTTATTCCGTGGCCACGGATGTTACAATTTACTTCGGGTGGGTATAAGTACCCGTAACTTCTGTATTGTTCAATGAAAAGCATTTTAATCCGATTGGCGGTCATTTTCTCATAGAGTTATAGTGTATCAGAGTGCAATTACACCTCCCAACCGATAGGGTCACGTAGTTGAAAGCATGGAGAAAATACGGAGAAAATGGCCACCGATCGGATTAAAATGTTTTTTATTGGACAATACGGAGAATATGGGTACTTATGGGTTACCCGAATAGAATTGTAACATCCCTGGCCATGAGGTAAGCACTTTATATTTGAAATCTGAACGTTTGTGTAGATGTATGGGGTGTAAATGGAGAAAGTGCAAACCTTTTGTTAACTTATAACTCGATCTCTTTGTGGTGAACGCTTGTGTCTCTTCAAGTTGTTGCGTTTTTCCCACATTGCTTGCCTTCGGATAAAATCAAGCATTGTGTTTTGTTCTCCACATCGATGTAGCGAAAATGTGTCCATATCACCTCTTCTCTTTCTCCCGTGCCCCGTGCAAAGCATTTTACCGTTTTATTTTGTAAAGTTTCGCTCTGAAATCTGAATCCTCCTGCCATTCATTTGACGGTGTGTGGTGTGACTCTGTGTGTGTGTGTGTGTGCGTGCGCGGCTGCAACTTTAAAAGGGGGTGTGTGTGTGAGTGAGGAAAAGCATGCCCTGCGCTGTGCATCAAAGGAGACAGGGAGTGACAAAATCATATAATAAATATATGATATAATATTTCGTCTCGTCTTTGTTCGTGAACTAAAATGACCATACAGTTTAGTCCAGTCTTTATTTAGTGAATTACATTTTCGTCTCGTCTTTATTAGTCAACGAAATTGCATAATGATTTAGTCCCAGTTATTATTTATTCATGGGTGGTGGTCTCGTCTCGTCTTCGTCCTTTGAAAAATGTGCGTTGACGAACATATTTCGTTTCGTTTTCGTTAACGAAATCAACACTGCATGGAAGTAAAAATGAGATCCCCACATACACAAATCACAAATCATGATGACATATAGGAGACAGATAGAAATACACACTAGCCTACTGCCTACACTTTCATAGACCTGCCTGCTTATTTCTCTCTCAAAATTTGGCATTTTCAACTCTCAGCTATTTAGAAGACAATGGAACCCCCCACTGTTTGGGGGAGAAAGTGTGAACTAGTCTGGAGAACAGAGGGAGACAGTGGCCAATAGGATAGCCTGATTTGGGGATCAAAATGATCATTTTTCAGGCTTGGTGGAGGAGTATGAAACCTCAGTCATGCGAGTGTTAATGGGTTAAGTAAAAAATCAATCGATCATCGATCCATCAACCAATCAACCAACCAACCGACCAATCAGACTGCTGCATGCCCACCTGTAGGAGTCTAGCAGCAGGTCCAGGATGATGGCCAGGTTGGTCATGGAGATGTAGCGCAGGAAGCCCGCCGCCGGCCTGCCGCCGCCGTGCTCCGCCGCCACGGGGGTCACGGGGGTCACCCTGTCGTGACCCTCCGGCTGCTTGACGAACTCCTCCAGCAGAATGTCGTACAGGTTCTGGAGCAACACCTGGTGGGACAGCAGGCTCACCACGATGGTCCTGAACGGGATCCTAGGAGGGTGGGAAACATAAGAGATCACGTGTGAACTCAAAGGACGGGATCCTAGGAGGGTGGGAAACATAAGAGATCACGTGTGAACTCAAAGGACGGGATCCTAGGAGGGTGGGAAACATAAGAGATCACGTGTGAACTCAAAGGACGGGATCCTAGGAGGGCGGGAAACATACGCGACCTGATGCTGAAATGGTTGTTTCTGAAGCTTTATCTTCAAATGCGGGTGCATTGTTCTTGATTTGTGGATAGAAATTTTTGTGTATTCATTTAATTTTCCGATTCTGCCTCAGAAATGTTGATATGATATTTTTGCCATATTGCCCACCCCTATGAATAGTCATATCACCATGCCCATATAAGGGCAAATGGGCACATATACCGATGACATCAGGGATCTCCATATATGGGAATAAAAGGGACAAGGATGACAAATACAGAGATCTCCATATATGGCCATAAAAGGGACGAGGACTGATAGACACACACAGATCTCCATATTTGGGCATATCAGTAACATTGGCGGTGACACGTAGGTGTCGACTTCTAGACGTAGCACATTGACTGCCAAGGACATAATATTACGTCATCTCAAATCCAACACTTCTGACTGAGCGCTCGGGTGGTGCAGTGGTAAGCAGTGTTGCCAGATTCTGTGAGAGAAACAAGCAACCAGGTCTAGGAAAACCAGCCCAAAAGAAGCGACTATGGGCCACATGAGCACTTTAACATGTACATCAGCTATTTGAAAATAGCCGATCTACAAGCTCACAACGCGTCGCGATGCGACGCGTTGTGAGCTTGTAGATCTGCTATTTTCAAATACAATCTTGCGGGAAAATTATAATAAGCAGATCTGGCAACCCTGGTGGTAAGGTCCCTGCTCAGTGGTAAGGTCCCTGCTCAGTGGTTAAGGTCCCTGCTCAGTGGTTAAGGTCCCTGCTCAGTGGGTAAGGTCCCTGCTCAGTGGTTAAGGTCCCTGCTCAGTGGTTAAGGTCCCTGCTCAGTGGTTAAGGTCCCTGCTCAGTGGTAAGGTCCCTGCTCAGTGGTTAAGGTCCCTGCTCAGTGGTTAAGGTCCATGCTCAGTGGTTAAGGTCCCTGCTCAGTGGTTAAGGTCCCTGCTCAGTGGTTAAGGTCCATGCTCAGTGGTTAAGGTCCCTGCTCAGTGGTAAGGTCCATGCTCAGTGGTAAGGTCCCTGTTCAGTGGTTAAGGTCCCTGCTCAGTGGTTAAGGTCCATGCTCAGTGGTAAGGTCCCTGTTCAGTGGTTAAGGTCCCTGCTCAGTGGTTAAGGTCCATGCTCAGTGGTAAGGTCCCTGCTCAGTGGTTAAGGTCCCTGCTCAGTGGTTAAGGTCCCTGCTCAGTGGTTAAGGTCCCTGCTCAGTGGTTAAGGTCCCTGCTCAGTGGTAAGGTCCCTGCTCAGTGGTAAGGTCCCTGCTCAGTGGTTAAGGTCCCTGCTCAGTGGTTAAGGTCCCTGCTCAGTGGTAAGGTCCCTGCTCACCACCACGGATGTTGTGGGTTTGAATCCACGTGGTGCATACGGCTTTGTCGGGCGTATATGCGAACACAATTGGCTTGTGTTCCTACGGGCTAGGGGCGGCACCTGTCAGCGGGGAGTGTTGGGCGGGAGAAGTAGGACGAAGGCCCTACGTCAGTAGGATACAACAGCAGTGACACCACAGAAATATGTGTGTGGGGAGGAATTAATTGGAATAATGACTACATTTGGGAGAAAAAGGGGGTAGAAAATAATTGGCTACTCTAAATTTAGGGGGGGAAAAATATATGTTTTGACTGAAAAGCAGCATCACAATTCAGTGGATCCAGCGACATTTCAGAGAGAAATGTGTGCAGATAAAAACACCTGCGCAAATCAGTGCTGTTACACATGCATGACATCAGTTTGTGTTGTGAGTGACATCAGACCAGAGCTTTGTCAGCCTATATAAGCTGTTGCAGACATCTAGAGAGAACGAGAGATATATTGAGAGGTTAAGCTGCAGGGATTGAGGGAGAACCAGACTGCCAGAGACAGAGTCAGTGACAGACAAAGAGAGATAGAGATGCTGAGCTGGTCGGTGCTGCCTCTGAAAAGACGACCACAGACACATCACTTCTTTGGTTGTGCTGCCGGGCCAGTGGAGGACAAGGTGTATTCCTTTGGAGGGTTTTTCTATAACGGGAAAACCTACAACAACATGGATCAGATTGATGTGCATGTCTTCAACACAGTGACTTTGTGCTGGATTACGTTGCCCCCAGTGACAACTGGAAGAGAAGAATGTTCCCTTGATGTTCCCTCCATGCACTACAGACACACAGCTGTACTGATAGAAGATATCATCTATATCTGGGGAGGGATGGTGAATTGTAATACAAAGGTTGATGACAACAACTGGTTTTCCATCACAGGGGACGCGGTTAACTTCCTTTATGCATTTGATGTCGACGCCCACAGATGGTTCAAGCCCAAGGTTTCTGGAACTGTTCCAGAGGCGAGGTTCAGCCACTCAGCCTGTGTTTTTGGGAAGGTCATGTTTATCCATGGAGGACGGAACCAGCTGACTAAACTCACTAATGACATCTACAAGTTGGACACCACCACAATGATCTGGTCTTTAATTAACACCAGAGGCACTACACCACCTGTTTCATCACTTCACTCTGCTACCATCATCGGGACAAAGATGTTTGTATTTGGGGGATTTGGGCACCAGGATAACAACGTCAGAGTGTTTGACACAGAGACCAACTATTGGCTGAACACACCTTCTGCACAGCTTCTTCCAAAACAACGTCGCAATCATGCAGCCTTTGCCTACAATGGAGAACTGTACATATATGGTGGAGACAACTTTGAGCTGAGGCGATGCTTCAATGATCTGTGGAAATTAAATCCCAAAACCTTCTCCTGGAAGAAGGTTGAGCCCAAAGGGAAAGGCCCAGATTGGTCGGGTACAATGTGCTGTTCCATGGTGGGAGATCGTATCATCCTCTTTGGAACAGAGCTCATCTTACAGATCTTACACTTAAGTCCTAGTCTGGAGACGTTATGCAAGCTAGCAGTTCTTCAGAACGGTCTGGAGCAGTCAGGACTCCCACACAACATCAGGTGGGAACTGGCAGCCATGACAACAGCAACAGGACAAATAAGTAAAAAGAATAAAACTGAAACTGAAAAAATAAAAAGTCTGTTCCAGTGGATGTTGAATATCTGGAAGAATACGGTGTCTGGCTAGTAGAGAACGACGCCAGAACCACAGAATGAACTGGAACCAGGACATGGCTATGATGCCACCTTCTGGAAACTGGGTAGAACTACAGTTCTACACCAAATCTATTGGACATCAGGAACTGGCAGCCTCGTCAACAGCAACAGAAGAACAAAACAAACAAAGAAAAAAAAGAAAAAAAAAGAATAAATAAATAGCTACTGATCTGAAGCTTTTCTGGATCAGCCAGGGCCCACCCATCTGACCACTTAACACCATCTGACCGCTTAACACCATCTGACCACTTAACACCATCTGACCGCTTAACACCATCTGACCGCTTAACACCATCTGACCGCTTAACACCATCTGACCACTTAACACCATCTGACCACTTAACACCATCTGACCACTTAACACCATCTGACCACTTAACACCATCTGACCACTTAACCACGCGTCTGATCACTTGTTTTTTAGTGATTACCCTAGAGGGCGCTCTTCGCCAACCTATGAACGATGCTTTAATTTAGAGAGAAGGATCCACCCGGAAATGACGTTGTGATATGATATTTTTTGCCATATTGCCCACCCCTATGAATAGTCATATCAGCATGCCCATATAAGGGCAAATGGGCACATATACCGATGACATCAGGGATCTCCATATATGGGAATAA
>NC_137619.1:5104338-5109338 GCF_963280865.1 Gymnoscopelus braueri | reverse complement strand
ACCGACAAAGCCTCATGTAGGCCGATCCCCTGGGTCTGGCAAAAAATATATATATATTTACACACTAGTCACTCTGACTCAGACATAACCATAAACAACCCCAATACGCCCATATATAGGCATGTCACTAAGACTCAGACGTAATCATAAAAAAATAACTGATACGGCCATTTATAGGCATGTCACTATGACTCAGACATAACCATAAACAACCCCAATACGCCCATATATAGGCATGTCACTAAGACTCAGACGTAACCATAAAAAACTAGAAAATGTGCTCCTCGGAGCACAGGTCTCCGCCAGGTGAGTACTGTTCCTGATTAATCCTGTCTTACCTATTTATATTACATATTGTCACGTGTCACGTGAAGCTTGACCAATGTTAGCTTGGCTGAGACGGACACACACACACACATACATATTCACGTGTCCCGTGAAGCTTGACCAAAGTTAGCTTGGCTGAGACGGACACACACACGGAGGGTAAAACATACTCTCCACCATGCCTTCGGCCTGGCGGAGACAAAAAACTGATACGGCCATTTATAGGCATGTCACTATGACTCAGACATAACCATAAACAACCCTGATACGCCCATTTACAGGCATGTCACTAAGACTCAGACATAAACCATAAAAAAATCTGATACGGGCATTTATAGGCATGTTACTATGACTCAGACATAACCATAAACAAACCCGATATGCCCACATATAGGCATGTCACTATGACTCAAACAAAACCATAATCTATGGAGATTGTGGTTGTATTGAGCCACAGATCCAATCGCTATTCCCATATATGGTCAAGTGCATATATGTGACAGGAGAACAGGAGGATTGAACGTCATGCATGTGCAGTGTGGTACCTGGTACTTCAGTGATCTCTCTCAGCAGGGTGAACAGCAGCTCCAGGGTGGGCGGCTGGTGTTGACGGGGACAGTTGGACACAGCTGCTGTCAGCTGTTCTAACAGCAAGATCCACACCTGGATGAGACCTGCAATATGCAACAATACACACAGTTACACACTGAATGACACCTGCAATACGCAACAATACACACAGTTACACACTAGAGGTGTCACGATACGCCTAATCCATGATTCGATTTGATATTCGATTTTCATTTAATTTGAATTATTAGGCTATTGACCGTTGATTTGTAAAGAAAAACACTTGTTTCTCAATAAATAACTTTTATTTTAATAAGAATTATAAATAAAAATAAAAAAACAAATAATAAAATGTTTAACATATCTGCCAGAGTATTTTCATAAAGGACTCCCCCAGTGCCAGCGATTTTTGGTTTTTTTTGTTTTGTTATTTTGTTATTTAATTTTCACATAGTTTGTCTAGCTGCGGTTTTGAACACATACATCAGCTCGCTGACTCGCTGCCCCCCCTAGGCGGGTGCAGTTATGGTTTGACCCAAAACAAATTGCAACAAAAGGTTTTTCAATGGATTATTGTAGTACTAGGTGTACTTAATAACATATCAAAAGTTTACCAAAATCGGACCACTAGAAAGGTAACATTTTCAAGATGGCTGCCGCCAGTTCCTTAAAAAGACCATTACTCCTTCATTATTCATCCTAGACAAGTAATGTTGGTGCCTAACCCCATGTTTTGGTAATCTTGAAATCTAATTAGCATATATAAATTATAGTCAAGTGATTACAAGTTCAATATATATATATATATATATATATATATATATATATATATATATATATATATATATATATATATATATATATATATATATATATATATATTAACAATGTCATTTGACATTTCTCCCTTTTCTACATAATGCCCAGGATTGGTGAATTGGTAATTCACATTCTGTTGAAGCTTTCAGGAGATTTATTTTCATACCAAAAAGGAATATATTCATTATTACTGGGTGGTACTGTGACATTTGTAAACATTGTAAGTTTCACAACATTTAGTGTCGGGTAGGGGTGGTAGAGGAGTGTGGCCGGATAGGGTTCAGATTTGCTTGTCACAGACATCTTATTCCTGAGATTGTAGTAGTTGTGTGGGGTTTTAGTGCAAAATTAATTTCACATGTCTTTTATTTTGTGATTGGTACTGCTGGCAATAACCTTGAACTTTGATCTTTTTAAATAATCTTTTTTTCTGGATAATTTTAACTTTAAAATTTGATTTGAGGGGAGAGGACGCTCTGAAACATAATGATAAGTCACTGGGGGCCAATATTAATATTAATGGTCAGCCACCAACCAGACACCGACTCTCCTGTGAGCCAGTCAGACATAGGGACACCCCTGACTGCCTGACACAGTCATGCACCACGTGGAGGTCTTACAACCACAACTATGAGGGGGGGTCCCTCCTCACTAACTATGCCCACTCACGAGTGCCCATCTCGGGCATAGGAGCCAGCATGGAGGTCCACTTGGGACCAGTGGGACTATCCAGTGAGCCAGGCGACATAGGGATACTCCTCTCAGCCTAACTCATAAGCTTCATTTCTGCCTCCTCCTCACTCTGTCCTCCAGTGTGAGGCTCCCTAAGCCACTTGGAGTGAAACCTGGCAATATAAAAGTGTATCTTTCATGTATCGTTTGGGGAACTGTCTTCGTTGAAATGCGTGGCGTATAATTTCTCCTCCTCCACATGACAACCCTCCGAGCTCTGGAATAGTCCAGCAATCCAACTGTGTGACACGTCATAATTGCTGTCACTTCAAAATGACGCTCCTTGCCTCCTCGCCTCCTCGCTCGGAGGCAGGGCTTAGGCGGGAGTGGAGGACTTGAGGATGGACACTTGAAAATTGGAATTTGGCTATCGCGATGCACAACGTGCATCAGGGGCTGACAAGCCCCATTCTCTTTAGCTGCCTATGAGCACTCGTCCTGAGCTCCCAAGTGCCCACTATAGCTTTAATGGGACATGTCTGAGCCAACTGTTGAAGGTTTTGCACCTCGGACATGGGGGAGAGGAGAAGCTCAGGGTCTCCTTGGCTCCTATAACTTTGCTCTTCTGTGCTCCAAGTGCCCAGGGAGCAATCCAGTGACCCCCACTCCCCATACTCCCCTGTACCCACCTGAGGGGAACCCTAGGCCCACTAAACTCTACACCAGACCCCATTTTACCTCCTCACACAACCCCACCCTCATACTCCCCTCTGCCTAGGCACCCAGTAGAGAAATGGGTTCTGACAGCTCTGCACTAACCTCCGTAGCCACCCCTCTTTACACACTCACACTGATTGCCTTCCTAATGTGTTAACATTTTCAAATTCAAAATGTTGTCTACAAGATGACAGTTTGATTCACATTTGATCCGAAGAGCTATCCAAAATGTTTCAATATTGCAAGCAATACTATATCAACTGACAATATTCTCTTTCTCTGCCACCTTCTGAATGACTGAAAATTGTGACTATTGTTTTGTTGTGTTTTGAGGATATCTTCAAGCCTTGTTCCAGTAAAACAAATATAACTAGTTGAAACGGGTGAACATTTCAGAGGGTTTTAATAGAGTCAAAAACAAAATATTGGATTTCACAATTATCTAAATGTATCTCTGCAATTTGGACAAGTTCTGTGGATTTCTATGCCCCCAAAACATAGGGTTAGACACAAAAAGTACTTGTCTTAGGATAAATAATGAAGGAGTTTTTTGGCTATTTTGGACGCCATCTTGAAAATAACACCTTTCCAGTGATCAAACTTTGGTAAACTTTTAGTATGACTGCCAATCACGTAGATCTACGCAAACCTATTTAAAGCCGCCACGTGCCAATCGCGTAGATCTACGCGAAGTGGTGTTTTTTGTTTAAAAAAAAAAAAACGTTTTGAAATTGTGTATCCATTTCCGGTTCCGGTAGCACCACCGGAAACGGAATTATTCTGGATCCGGTTTTGCCGATCGCGTCGGCCTCCATTCTAATGACGAAACTGAAACGCCATTTTCTCTTTGTAGTTTTTCTCCTCGCTGATCACTGTTTAACATAAACCGTTCTAACTACAACATGGAGTTTGACACGTGGTTTTAACTGGTAGAAGCAGGGAGATCTCCGCGATGTTTACAAACAATGTTGTTTACAAACGATGTTTACAAACATTTTTTTTTTTTTTTTTTTTCTCCTGCTGCTTGACGAAGGCAGTCGCACCCTCTCCTCTCTCCTCCCATCCTATCCATAACTTTCCAGCCTCTCTCCACTGCACGAGCGAACAGTCTCGGGATAAAACATGGATTATATTATTAACTGGTCGTTAAACGCAATTGACAAAATATTCTCAACCCGGCAATCTGGCCCAGATGAGCCAATCTGTCCAGACGGCACCTATCTGAGTGGATACATGGGTGACTCTGACTTCAAATGGAGGGTTCTGTGTTTTGAAGTGCTGCAAATTGAGGATGCAGAAGATGTTTATATCTTCGCAGCAACGATAACAGGTTTCTTGCTAATTGGAGCGGGCATTACACTTGTGTATCGACAAATTGCCAAGATGAGAGCTGCCCGGGACGGTGCGGAGGCGGGTAGAGCGCTGGCTACTCTGACGGGTATGGCCACTGAGCTAAGACGCGACATGGATAACATCACCGAGTGGATCCCCAAACTGGACGCAAAGTTGGGCAACATCACTGAACTGAGGCACGAGGTGGACAACAACAACGAAAGGGTCCGTGGTTTGGACACGAAGCTAGACAAGATCATGGCACGTGCGGAGGTCGAAGCTAGAGGTGCCGCTGAGCGAGCCGGTGCTCTTCGCGCCGACATAACCGCGCTGCAAGGCTATTTGACCATGATCAGAGCGGGCTTGGACAGACTGGAAGGCCCACGTTTGGATAAAGAGTAGATAAATTGTCTGCTTTGGATTTTTAGGATCGATTTGGACCCCCCCAAGCCAAAAACCTGGACTTTTTCACCCAGCGAAATGCAGAGGAGAAGATGCCCACCCCCCTTACTGCACCCGCCTACCCCCCAAACAGGCCCAAACAGTCAAATACGTCAAACCGG
>NC_137619.1:5094338-5099338 GCF_963280865.1 Gymnoscopelus braueri | reverse complement strand
AACCTGGGGCAACCAGGGCCAGCTGGTTCCCTAGGCGGGCTCACTAACCACTCAGCTATGGCCGCCCCTAATTGATGTAAATATTTTTGTAAATGTCAATGGGAAAAATGCATTGAGTATTTTGAAGTGGAACCAGAAAATGGCCGCCACTGCCATGCCCTATAGCAATACAAACACATTAGTGTGCGTGCGTGCGTGCGTGCGTGCGTGCGTGCGTGCGTGCGTGCGTGCGTGCGTGCGTGCGTGCGTGCGTGCGTGCGTGCGTGCGTGCGTGCGTGCGTGCGTGCGTGTCTGTCTGTGTGTGTGTGTCTGTCTGTCTGTCTGTGTGTGTGTGTGAGCATGTGTGTGTGCGTGTGTCTGTGTGTGTGTGCATGTGCGCGTGCACCTGGTCCTGCACATCCTCGTCACAGAGCTCCAGCTGCATGATGTGTTCAAACGGCCTGAAGAGCGCCTCGTTAAAGTGGAAGTGAGGAGGCTCCGCCCAGCTCGTTAGCACCTCCGTCAGGACGTCATGGATGAAGGACACGGCCTTCTGGGAGACGTGGCGCTCCTTATGACACGCTGCCTGGAAGACAAGACAAGACAAGACAAGACAAGACAAGACAAGACGAGACAAGACGAGACAAGACGAGACAAGACGAGACAAGACAAGATTGCATACTTTATTAGTCAGTAATGTAAACAGCACGTGGTACAGTAAGACATCTTTGGATCGCGTTATCTCCTAGCTGGTTCTTTGTGAAAAACGAGAAGAAAAAAAACTCTTTAACTGCCAGTATATACATTAATAAATAAATAGATTTTTGTGATTTATAAACTTTTCAAGTAATCAAAGAATATTTATCTCCAGTATGATCGATCCCCTGATGGTTGCTAATCACTGAGGGTTTCACCGTGTGGTTTCACAAATGTCAACGAGGTCATCGCGACCTCGTTGACATTTGTTGTCCGCCTTTGAAAATAGCATGTCTCGACCAAAAGTACAAAGTAAAAAAAAAAAAGTACTCAGGAGCCGAGATACAGCATTCTTAAGTAATAAGTTAACCAGGAAGTGAATGGAGCAGCAAATCTTCGGATCGCGTTATCTCTGGTTCTGTGTGAAAAAAACAAACGCGTCAATGGCCATGTGGACCAAGTACCAATAGACTCGAAAACGCGTCCATGGCAGTAAAAGAGTTAAGAGACGTCAAAAGACGTCATTGGCAGGAAATGGGTTAAAGAGTTATGGGTAAAACAAACAAAAAAAGCTGATGTCATGCATGTGTAACAACACTGATTTGCACAGGTGTTTTTATGAGCACACATTTCTCTCTCACCCACTGCCAGAGTAGATAAATAAAAAAAATCATCCACTTCGTTTTCCTTACCTTCTCAACTACGTCACAGACAGGGGCGGCCTTAGTGATCTGGGGGCCCGTTTCAAGGGCTAATGTGGGGCCCCTATATATATATATATATATATATATATATATATATATATATATATATATATATATATATAAATATTTTATGAAATTGGAAGTCGATGGGACCACCCACCAAGTTTTCTCTATTTAATCTTTTTATTTAACCTTTATTTATACAGGTAAATCCCATTGAGAAATCTCTTTTACAAGGTAGCCCTGTTCGGGACGAGCAGCAGGACACGTGGCGAACATGCACTACATAAGACAATCAAATATAAACAAAAACTGGAGCAACGGCATGCCTGTGGCCGCCGGGGGACCCTGACGTGGCCTCTGGCGAGACTGTTGTTATACCAGACCCCTGAACAGTGTGTGTGCCGAGTTTAGTGCACAAACACTGCCACAGGCACAGTGTTGCTCCAAGGCCACCTACCAAGTCTGAAGCCTTTAGCATGCTGGGAACTGGAGATAAACCCCCGTCAACATGAACACAGAGGGGGTGGGGCATCACAAAATTACAGCCAATCCCCAATGGCCGTCTGAGAGCAGCCACCAACTTTGGGGCCAATAGCATGCTGGGAATTGGAGTCATGGCTGTTTAAACCGCAGTCAATAGGAACACGGAGGGGGTGGGGCTTCAGCCATTGCAGTACATCCCGTAAGACCGCCCACCAATTTCCGCGCCTGTAGCATGCTGGGAACTGGAGTTATATGGCTGTTTAAAGCCCAGCCAACAGGAACACAGAGGGAGGGGGCTTCAACAATTACAGTCTCCCCTGGTGGGACTATTGTCAAGGAAGACCCCTAAACAGTGTTTGTGCCGAGTTTGGTGAGGATTGGAGCAACGGTGCGCCTTGCAAGTACACGCCAAGATGACCACATAATTGCTAATCAGTAATCACTCATGTTTTTCAAGCTTCATGGTTTACCCCAAGACATAGTTTCACACAGGGGCCTACAGATTTCTGCACAATTCTGGAGAGCATTTTACAAGCTCATTGGCGCTTCCGCCAGCCTGTCTTCTGGTTTTCCTCCGAGACCAATGGTTAGACGGAGAGGGACAATCAGGAAGTTATTTGTCCTGTTGCTGTTGTTGTCATGGCTGCCAGTTCCCACCTGATGTTGTGTGGGAGTCCTGACTGCTCCAGACCAAGCTGAATAACTGTTAGCTTACATAACGTCTTCAGACTAGGACTTACATGTAAGATATATAAGATGAGATCTGTTCCATAGAGGATGATACGATCTCCCGCCATGCAACAGCACATGTTACCCCCCAAACCCGGGCCTTTCCCCTTGGGCTCAACCTTCCTCCAGGAGAAGGTCTTGGGATAAAATTTCCACAGATCATTGAACATTCGTCTCAGACCAAAGTTGTCTCCACCATATATGTACAGTTCTCCATTGTAGACAGAGGCTGCATGATTGTAACGTTTTTCTGGAAGAAGCTGTGCAGAAGGTGTGTTCAGCCAATAGTTGGTCTCTGTGTCAAACACTCTGATGTTGTTGTCCTGGTGTCCATATCCCCCAAATACAAACATCTTTGTCCCGATGATGGTAGCAGAGTGAAGTGATGAAACAGGTGGTGTAGTACCTCTGGTGTTAATTAAAGACCAGATCATTGTGGTGGTGTCCAACTTGTAGATGTCATTAGTGCGTTCAGTCAGCTGGTTCCATCCTCCATGGATAAACATGACCTTCCCCAAAACACAGGCTGAGTGGCTGGACCTCGCCTCTGGAACAGTTCCAGAAACCTTGGGCTTGAACCATCTGTGGGCGTCGACATCAAACATATAAAGAATGTTGACCCAGTCCCCCGTGATGACAAACCAGTTGTTGTCATCAACCTGTGTCTTACAATTCACTCTCCCACCCCAGATGTAGATGATATCTTCTATCAGTACAGCTGTGTGTCCGCAGCGCATGGAGGGAACATCAAGGGAACATACTCCTCTTCCAGTTGTCTCTGGGGGCAACGTCATCCAGCACAAAGTCACTGTGTTGAAGACGTGCACATCAATCTGATCCATGTTGTTGTAGGTCTTCCCGTTATAGAAGAACCCTCCAAAGGAATACACCTTGTCCTCCACTGGCCCAGCAGCACAACCATAGAAGTGATGTGTCTGTGGTCGTCTTTTCAGAGGCACTGACCAGCTTAGCATCTCTATTTCTCTTTGTCTGTCACTGACTCTGTCTCTCTGTGTCCGTCTCTCAAAAACCCTTTAGCTTAACAAAGTGTCTCTCGATCTCTGTAGATGTGTGCAACAGCTTATATAGGCTGACAAAGCTCTGGTCTGATGTCACTCACAACACAAACTGATGTCATGCACGTGTAACAACATTGATTTGCGCAGGTGTTTTTATTTGCACTCAGTTCTCTCTTAACTCTGGCAGTCAATGAGTTAAACAAATATGGTCACTCACTCACTCACTCACTCACTCACTCACTCACTCACTCACTCACTCACTCACTCACTCACTCACTCACTCACTCACTCACTCACTCTCTCACTCAGAGTTCCCTACCTCCACCAGGTGGGGAGCCACCACGCTCCAGGCTCTCATCATGTGAAGAAGAGGTCGGTTGTTGTTCCGTACGATGTTCAGCATGACGTCTCCCAGACGGAACAGATGCAGAGACGTGTGTCTGTCTGCCGTGCACTTAGCTTCACCTTCACACACACACACAGACAGACAGACACACACACAGAGACACACAGACACACAGAAAGAATACAAATGCCTTTTTTAGTTTCCTTAAGTTTTGACTATGCAACTATACGTGTGTGTGCCTGTGTGCGCTATGTGGGTGCGTGCGTGCGTGCGTGCGTACCAGGCATGGCCAGTGAGTAATCTCCTCCCTCTGTAACTGAATCAAACAGTTGATTCTGAGAAGCTTTCCTGAGCTGCTGTAAGAATCCTACCAGAGCCACAAGATTCAGCTTAGACACCGAGTCCTCAAACAACCTGAAAATACACACACACACACACACACACACACACACACACACACACACACACACACACACACACACACACACACACACACACACACACACACACACACACACACACACACACACACACACACAGGAGAGAGAGAGAGAGAGAGAGAGAGAGAGAGAGAGAGAGAGAGAGAGAGAGAGAGAGAGAGAGAGAGAGAGAGAGATCTTTTGAATGATCAATAATTTGGTTAGATGCAATGGAGAAAATAAGTCAGGTTTTTTTTTAAAGATATATTTTGGGGCTTTTATGTATGGATGCACTGATATGGAAATTATTGGCCGATACCGATGTTTGAAATAACAATTTAGCCGATACCGATATGTGTTTATATTTATATTTAGTTTTTGGTGTTATTATTTCCCCTTTTTGTGCCAGGAAAACAAATAAATCTTCATTATAGGAAATTACTGTTCAGAATCTGCAGAAACACAACATAATTGCCTTGATGTGAGTAACAAGCGTCAGCTGGACAGTGACACACACACCTCAGCTGAGCTGAACTGAAAGTGACTGTGAGTTAGTTAAAAAAAAAAAACCTTCAATATGACTGAAGACATGATAATGTTTACTGTGATTATGGTAAGCTTT
>NC_137619.1:5081838-5089338 GCF_963280865.1 Gymnoscopelus braueri | reverse complement strand
TAGCCAAGTAAGGAGCAAATGAGTGTAAAACCATACTCACTTTCAAAACTGTAACCCACCCTAAAAAAATCACCTTCGGGAGGCTGCAATTCCAAACTGGCCCCTGTCAAAGTCTCAACCCCCCCCCCCCGCCCCCCCCCTCTCCTTGAACTGTTTATTGTACATATTTCTTGTTTTTCATACCAGTAACCTGTAAGCTGATTGCATGACGTTCTACATAGTAGTGTATATTTGTCTGTTTTCTTAAACGTCATCATGATTTGAGTGCGTGGGGATCTCATTTTAACCCATTAAGACCTGGAAACTGTGTCATTTTTAGATTTGAGCTAAAAAGCATTATTTTACACTTTGGGCTATTAAAACTTAAAAGTTTTTAATGCGTGCCCGCATTCTCCATATGTTTTAGACAGACGACCCCCCCCCCCCCTCCTCTTTTTGTACATATTTTGTATTTCCTCATGCTTTTTGTGTATATAATTTTTATTTTTCCATGCTTCCCCCCCCCCTTTTTTTGTACATATATTTTTTAAATGCTTTTTTTGTACATAGTGGTATTTTTTCTGTATTATCTGTATTTTCATGTTGATTTTTGAACTGTTTGGTTGCTATTATATATGTCTATGAAATTAACTCAAGGACCCCAACGGAAACAAGTCCGCAAGGACTTTTTTGGCCGGACCTTTTAGACAAAAGCATTATAAATGTAACTGCGTTGTTTTACATTCTTTTGCCTAATAAAAATTTCAATCAATCAATCAATCAATCAATCAATCACTTTAAAACTTTGGGCTATTAAAAAAAAGCAGATATACAAGCCCTTGATGGCATAAAGATATACAGTGCCTTGATGGCACCGTAATGCTTGATTTAGTCGTGTGCAGAAAATAGCCGATCTACAAGCTCACAACGCGTCTGTGGCGCGTTGTGAGCTTGTAGATCTGCTATTTTCGGTCTCTGACAACCATGCACAGCCAGGCATAAAAGGGCTTGTCTTAGTTCTACTGGATCTCTTCTCCACTAGTCCCTCACTAGTCAATATATATATATCATTGTCAATATATCATAGCGCGGCACCGAGTGCTGCGCTATGAGCTTGTAGATCTGCTATCTTTGAAAAAACGTGAAAATGTGTGCATATCTTTGAATATATATATTTTTTTAAGCGAACATTTTTAACTCAAATCTTTGCTTCTGGTGGGGTCCCTGGAACAAAATATTTTGATGGGGGTCGGCGGCCAAACACATATAATGTTGGGGGGTCCTTGACATGAAAAAGATTGAGCACCACTGATATAGAAACATAGGTTTTTTCAGAAAACTGTTGAGATTTAGGAGACACGTAGAATCGGCTTCAGGTCTTAATGGGTCAAGAGTTAATTAACCAACGTTAGCCACTTTGAGACCTCGTGCAGGAAGACCCACCCAGAGCACAGCTGAGCTGAGCGGCCTTGCGCAGCCCGTCCAGACAGAGACAGATGCTCTCCCTGTCCCTGTGGCTCTGCTCCCGGCTCTGGTGGTCCGGGGGTCCCAGCTTGAACGGCAGACCCCCGGAGGAGCCTCCTCCGCTGGTCCGGCCGGTCAGAGGGGCCGACAGGATGTCCATCAGGTTCCTCCACACGCCCGTCAGGATGTAGCGCGCAAACACGGATCCTGAGAAACATGCACACGCACGCACACAGACACACACGCACACAGCCACGCACACGCACACGCACACACACACATACACACACACACACACACACTGATCTGACGGATCCGTCTTGATCACTTGACTAAAGAGATAATGTGTAGGGGTAATATAAATAAAATCACACCCTGTGTGAAGTGGCGGTGTCTTGCTAGCTAATCACAATACTGAATGGAGTCAACCAATCATGTACAAAAAATAAATACATTTATTGAAACACTCTTTATGATGGACGAAACCATAACTTTAAAAAAAAAAAAATTGTTTTTTTTAAGTTATGGTTTCTTATATAGGGCTATGCACATGTGTCATGTGACACTGGCCAATCACAGTCCTGAATAGACTGTGATTGGCCAATCACGGTGCAGGGTTTGTTGTACAAATATCCAAACCTCACTTGTACATTTTTGGCCAATCACAGCGCAGGATTTGTTGTACAAATATCCAAACCTCACTTATAGGGGCGGTTTCACCGCCCAAAAAAATGGGTTTTGCCCTCGGTGCCGCGTTATGAGCTTGTATATCTGCTATTTTTGAATAGCCAAAGAAATCTTCACACATTTTCCACTTCCTTGTTAACTTAAAACTTAAAAAGTCTATATTTCGGCTCCTGAGTACTTTTTTTTTTCCAATGAAAAACTCTGGCACTGGCTAAAAAAACATGAAAATACCTCTGGCAGTTAATGGGTTAAAGAAGAACACTGACACAAACTAATCAACCAACCAGGCGGTTCCGTCACGTCGCTGTTCTGACCTGCCATGGTGATGTCACTGCCAGTCTTGTCAGAGCTGAAAGGTGATTGGCTGGACGCCTTCCTCACCAACTGGCCACCAATAGCGGAGCTTCCTAGGCCGTCGATATCTAGAGAGAAAAAGACACATTATGGAAATTAAAGGATGTGTGTGTGTGTGTGTGTGTGTGTGTGTGTGTGTGTGTGTGTGTACCTGTAACCATGGTGATGAGGGGCAGACAGTGCTGCTCGGGACAGTTCCAGTACCCAGCCTCTCCCAGGAGGTTCCTGTCCAGGACCTGTTGGTGCAGCTCCTCTATCCAGGTCTGGGACAGCAGCACCAGCAGACCACTGCTCTGGACCACGCCCACAAACTCCTTCTGAACATCCAATAACACACACACACACACACACACACACACACACACACACACACACACACACACACACACACACACACACACACACACACACACACACACACACACACACACACACACACACATGCACACATCTATGTAGAGCAGGGGTCTTCCTCAGAGTTACTACAGAGGGGCCGCCAAATTAGCCTGGGACCAGACCAATCTGCCAGCGCAAAAAAATAAATGTCCCTCTGCGATTTGGGTCTGGCCCCACTCCATTGTGAATCCATTTCCACAAGAGAAGATGTCTACGGCCAGAGCAGTGATTCTCAACCATTTTAATTTCAAGGACCCCCAGTTTGACATGCATTAGGCCAGTGTATATCAACCCTGGCAAACGTCCCAATTTTGGGCCGGGGCTACTGCTGAGGTGTGCCGCGCCGTTTGAAGAAGGTTTGAAAAAATATCATTTTGAGAAAAAAAAAAAAAAAAAACTTTTTTATATTTTTATTTTTACAATAATGATAATCAGGCGTGCAAACAGCCCCGAGGTGAAAAGGGTGACAACATGCTGTTTTTTTTCGGGTCAGGTGTCACACTATTGCCCTATTTGGATTCAAAACGGCTAGTGGAAGCTGAAAAGCTACAAGTTTGCATGTCTGAATAATGCAAAAACAGAAATATTTGTTTGCATTTGCTTTTTTTCTCCCCCATATGATTTCATAATAAAAAAGTGCGTATCGTATCGAAGTTGTGTGCCCAATATCGTATCGTATTGTTTCATGAAATTAGTGTATCGGCACACCCCTAGTGTGTGTGTGTGTATATATATATACATATAATTATATATATATATATACCGTATATCTAGGTGTGCCCTGGGATCTTTTGGCTATGCCAGGTGTGCCTTGGCACAAAAAAGGTTGATATACACTGCATTAGGCTGCGGACGGACCCCCATAATAATGGCACTTCTATATCTGGGACCCCACATTTTTGGGATGTGTGTGTGTGTATATATATATATATATATATATATATATATAGTATTAATATATAATTTATATAATATTTATATTTTTAGTTTATATATTTGTACACTCTGAGATATGTAGGCAATGTCAGGGTACATTTGGTTCCTTACAATCAATCATTTTGCTCTGAGTTGTGCAAATGCATTTATTTATTTATTATTGAATGGATGCGAGCGTTCTATTTTTTCTGTGCCGATTTTAAGAAAGAGAAAGAAAGGAACTTACCAGTTATGAACTTCAAATTAAAACCTGTATTGAGTAACCATAGTACACACTCTCTTCTGTCTTATTTTGAAAAGCCACTACAGGAACTCTGATAGTTATTCACTGGCTACTTGTTGCTACCCTACTCGCTAGCTGGGGACCTTAATGAATGGATTACGTTTTTGCATCGCTCATATTAACCCTTTTTACCAACGTGAACACCATGCAATATGGAAGTACTGATCTTTCAATCATCTGTTGCAGACCGTTTTTGAAAAGCCATGCGTGGAGTGCCATAAACGGTCCGGAGCGTTTTAGCCAATTTTTTTTTTTTTTTTTTTTTTTCCACACGGGCGCCCTAACGCAACGTTGGGATCATGCACGGAGGAGTCTCTACCATGGAAAGGACGGATGTGGATCCATGACAAAAACAACATCCTCTCGTCCTCTCCCATTATAACTCCTTGAGAAAAAGCTTCATATCTCCATTTCTTTTGAACGTGGTGGAAACGAGCCGTTTTCGACGGGCGATCACTCTGCAATGGAGGATCGCGTTAGAAATATCATTGTTCCAGGCGATAGACGGGACCCTCCACCGTCGTGCACGCAGCCTTTGTTTACATCCGCGTCGTGGCTTCTACAGCACGCAACATATCAGTGTTCATGGTAAGAAGCGCTGGCCTGGCACTAGATGTGCCCTGTTTTAATAATACTCTTACTTCTGGGGGTCTCTGGCACAACATATGTTCAGGTGGGGGTCCGCGGCCACTTACATATCAATTTGGGTGTCCTTGGCATGAAAAGGTTTGAGGGGGGTCCTCAGAGGCACTAGTTGCGGTCCACTAACTGTTCATAATTTCAGGACACATTGTGTTGCTTCCGTCTCCTCTATCCAGTCAGTGTGTTATTTACCAGGCTGCCACCAGGGGGCAGGGTTCCGCGGCGGTAGAAGTCGCAGCAGCAGAGTTTGAGGTTGAGAAGAAGAGCGTAATACGACACCAGGTACAGACCGTCAGCGTTCATCAACGACTGACAGCCCACGTTGGCCTCCGACCCCGATGACATCATACCTCCTAGAGACAGAGAGAGAGAGAGAGAAGAGATGCATTATAATGCATCATAGTGCACTTTAGGGCTGCCAAACAAATATTCCATATTCGAATATTATTCGAATATTGGGAAAAAAAATGTATATATTCGAATATTAAAATTAATATTTGAATATTTAAAATAATATATATATATATATTTTTTTTATGTTTATTTGACAGGGACAATACAAAAAACAATGTATCAAGTTATAAAAACAAACAAAATAAATGGTTTATTGGATCCAAGCACTTGGATATGTTGTTTTTTGTACCGTTTCTGTAAAAAAAAAAAAAAAGTATTATATATTTTTTATAATAATAATAATATTTGAATATCAGCCAATTTTTAAGACCAATATTCGAATCTCATTTCTGAGGAAAGTTGACAGCCCTAGTGCACTTATAACATGTTATAAATGTTTATAATTATGCATAACATCTTACAGCACATTATAACTACCGGGTAACACTATACTTAAAGGCATAGTTCACCCAAAAAGGACACAAAAGGAGACTCTGTGTGATCAGGACTCACCAGCTTGCAGTCCAGAGCAGAACGCCGAGGAGAAGCTCTGCAGCGATAGGTCCACCTGCTGCGTGCCGCCGTCACCGGCCAATCCCAGGAGCCGCGGCAGCAGCGCCGCCAGCGATTGGACGAAGAGCCTGGCGCTCTGCTGGTCCGCCTCCTGGTGACGCAGGAGCTTGAGTGACAGGGCCGCCGCGCGCAGCGACCTCTGACCTATAGGGGTGGGAACCATTATGTTTTTTTTTTTTAACGGTACGATATCCTAGAGAGAGAAACAATCACCTTTTTTTTCACGGTGATCACAATAGGGCATAGCAGTGGCGGCCATTTTGTTTACGGGCTCTGGTTCCACAGATAGAAAGCCCATTCATTCAGCCCATGGAAATTTCCTGAAGATATTTATACAAAATGTTTTAAGACCTGGAACGCATCTGTGTAATTTTTTTTGATTTGAGCTAAAAAGCATGATTTTACACGTTGGCTATTCAAAAATAGCAGATCTACAAGCTCATAGCGCGGCACCGAGTGCCGCGCTATGAGCTTGTATATCTGCTATTTTTGAAAAATCATGAAAATGTGTGCAAATCTTTGAATATATATATATTTTTAAAGCGAACGTTTGTAACTCAAATCTTTGCTTCTGGGGGGTCCCTGGAACAAAACATTTTGAGATGGGGGTCCGCGGCCAAATACATATCATTTTTGGGGGTCCTTGACATGAAAAAGTTTGAGAACCACTGATATAGAAACATACGTTTTTCAGAAAAGTGTTGAGATTTAGAAGACATTTGTAGAATCAGCTTCAGGTCTTAATGTATTAAGCCTTGAACGAGGATCCTGGTCAATCATGACCTAGCCTCGGAAACCCATGCCATTTTTTTTTTTGTTCAAAAGAAAAAAAGCCTGGGAGAACCATGCAGGAACGGTGGTTTGTAAACCTTGTTATCTCCTAACCAATCAGAGTGCAGAGGGGCGTCGCTCTAAATTTGGTGACATCAGCGTCAGGGCAGGGGAGGGGAGGCGGGGACATAGATTGGTGTAGCAATAGGAAGCGGCGCTGGAATCCAACCGCCTGGGTTTGGATCCGCCCTTCAAGACCATCGATTGGGCTGGCTCTTTCAGGCTAATCATGACCAGAAAACATCTTTTCAAACATTTTCAAACGTAGACACCTTTAACAGACCACTGTTTCCCAAACAGTGGGTCAGGACTCATATGTGGATCGCGGACCAATTTTTACGGGTCTCAAGTAAATACACTTTTTTTTTTTATTGTATTATTATTCCAAAAGATTTTCACAAAATCCCCCCCCCAAAAAAATCTAAAATGGTTAAAAAGTTAAAAACAAATTCAAACGTTTTCCTAAAGAATTCCATAAAATAAAATAGAAAAACCATTAATTAGACAGAAACAACACGTCGCAAGCTTGTAGATCGTCTATTTTCACTAGTTTGTCCCGGGGAGACATCAAATTTCTCGAGCTAAAAGGTTTGGGAACCACCACATCACGACTCTGACCTGGACAGTTACGTCGAGACGCCATCTTCTCCCTCAGGCCCCTCCCCCTCCTCCTCCTCTCCCCTCCCCCGCGCTCCTCTTCGTCATCCTCGTCGTCGTCATCCTCGTCTTCGTCTTCGTCCGCCAGCGAGCCGTTGTCAGAGCCGTTGTCGGAGCCCATGTCCGACACGTCTGAGCGACCAGAGTCCTTCTCTGCTGCTATGGAGTACTGGTCACATGAGTCAAACTCTGTACGAGACAGGTCCTGTTCTTCAATACTGAGAGAGAGACACAGAGACAGAGAGAGAGAGAGAGAGAGACAGAGAGAGAGAGAGACACAGAGAGACAGAGAGAGAGAGAGACAG
>NC_137619.1:5009338-5076838 GCF_963280865.1 Gymnoscopelus braueri | reverse complement strand
CACACACACACACACAGGGCATTTTAGAACCGAAGGGGACGCGCACAAAAAAATATAGTTTGTTTCTGGGTTTGTTACTTTTTGGGGGGGGTTTGTTACTTTAATTCGGTATGTTCAACCCCCCCGCCCCTCCTGCGTCCCTGCACACACACAAACACACACACGCACGCACGCACATACGTACGCACCCGAGCACAAGCACACAGAAACACAATGATGTGAGTTATGGTTTGAAAAACGCCTATAAAAGAGAAATGGTTGTTTTATGATAGGTAAAAAAAAGAAAAGATTCAGGTAAGGGTAAGGATTAGACATTCAGAGGGTTGGGAGTTGCGTGCGTGCGTGTGCGTGCGTGCGTGTGTGTGCGTGTGTGTGTGCGCGTGTGTGTGTGCGTGTGCGTGTGTGCGTGTGTGTGTGCGCGTGTGTGTACCCACCTGCTCAGCCTGCAGACCTCTCCCCTGGGACAGCTCATCCAGAGCTGCCAGCAGAGCACAAGCACACGACACAGAGGAATAACAGGCCTCTACACCTCCTTTAAGACAGGCCTCTGTCATCCCATCCATCACCCTGAGAGAGGACATCACTGTTAGTAGTATAGTAGTAGTAGTATTATTAGTAGTAGTATTTTAAAGCAATAAGCCATGGTTTACAGAGAATGTTTGGACCGGTAAGAGGCATTTACAGGCCCGATGCAGAGCGGGACTTAAAGGGTTAGTTCAGATTTTTTGAGTATTTTCTGTAGGAAATACTTACCATTAATGTAGTGGTTGCAAAGGTATTCATTGATTGCCCGAGTCCCGTGGTCAGAGTTATGGTCCGTTTCTGATAAATATGAAGTAGTTCCGGTAGATTAGTAGATTTGGTGGGGGCGGCTCATTAAAAATAAATTAATTAAAAAAACTAGCGTCATTTGTATTGTTGACCTATTTCTACCATATAGAGCAGGTTTCGTTCAATTTCGACCCCTCTGTCACATGGTACTATTTTTTGTGTCATATATTTTGTGCGTGAGTAGGCTGCCGCGGCGCAGTGATTCTGGACACAAACATTAGTACCATGTGACAGAGGGGTCGAAATTGAACGAAACCTGCTCTATATGGTAGAAATAGGTCAACAATACAAATGACGCTAGTTTTTTTAATGTATTTATTTTTAATGAGCGGCCCCCACCAAATCTACTAATCTACCGGAACATATTTATCAGAAACGGACCATAACTCTGACCACGGGACTCGGGCAATCAATTAATACCTTTGCAACCACTACACCACTATTTCCTACAGAAAATACTCAAAAAATCTGAACTAACCCTTTAATGCTTTTCTAAAAAATGGTTACCAAATATGACAACATGAAAATCATAGAACACATCCCAATTAAAACAGTTTGAAAGTAGACTGCCTGTATAAAACAAGGAAGTCGCTGTGAAAATGCTCGGAAGGTCACAGTGTCACTACTTCACAGCGTCACAGTGATTTGTAACAGCTTCCTTCAGAACCCAAGATATCATCATTTGAAGAATTGCTGCTCCATTCACTTCTTGTTTAACTTATTACTGAAAAAGGCTGTATCTCGGCTCCTGAGCACTTTTTTTTTACCATGTATTTTTCAATGTTATTACGTTATTTTCAAAAGGCAGACAATTAATGTCAACAAGGTCCAATGACCTCGTTGACATTTGTGAAACCACACAGTGCAACCCTCAGTGATTAACACCCATCAGGGGATCCATTATACTGGAGATAAATATTCTGTGACTACTTGAAAAGGGTAAGAAAATTGAAAAATTGCTGGCACAGTATAAACATATTTTGTTATTTCATTGGCACTGAATGAGTTAACTTGCCATTATGAAAAACTAAACAGTAATAAATCCATGAAATTGGTGAATATTGTAAACATGCTGCTGGTGCAGTGATCACGGTTACACGCGGCCCTAGGCGTGTGTTTATAGAACAGTTTACAACGGGACACAGCCAATCACAATCAAGCAATGGAACTATCCACTTGTTAGACATTGTACTCATTTATTACAATTACAATTTATTACATTCTGCAGTTCCGGAATCTCTGGATAACAGACTGCTGCTGTTAACCTCTTAAACCCCTGTCGTCTTAGAGAACTGGCCATGAGTTACAACTGTACTTAGACCATAGTCGATCTACAAGCTCACAATGTAGATCGGCTATTTTTGGCTAATGTTCCCCGCAGAATATGGATGCTGGGTTCAAGTGGTTAAGAACAGACCCGTTGTTATGGATAACAGACCACAGATGTAAAGTTGACGTACAGTTTGAGCAGGTCCAAGTGAGACTTCCTCCTGGAGAAGGAGCGTTTCCTGTTGTCAGGCTCAGAGGCACACGGTCCCACCAGATCAAACAACCTCTGCGGACTGGCCAGGATCTAACACACAAACACACACACACACACACACACACACACACACACACACACACACACACACACACACACACACACACACACACACACACACACACACACACACACACACACACACACACACACACACACAAACACACACACACACACACACACACACACACACACACACACACACACACACACACACACACACACACACACACACACACACACACGTTGGGATTTGTCATTTAGAGGTTTAGGACTCTGGGTTGAAGTTGAAGTTATACTACATTTCTACTAGTTGTGTGCCTGTGTCATGCACCAAAAAGAACAGATCTACAAGCCCAACGGGTTGCAGCATGTGATGATGCGTTGTAAGCTTGTAGACACCGGTGTGCAACTAAGTACAACTCAGGCTTCAGGCTTGGGGTAAAAAATTTGCCGAAACATAAAAAAAAAACATATATTGATGTCCTATTTGAACACACAGGCGGCGATTCTGAGAGCTTCTCAAGTGAGCGCCGGGGGGGAAGGGGTAGTTTTTTTTAATATGTTTCGGCCATTATTTTTTTTATCAAATTCCTCATATTTTAGTCATCTGAAATTTATTCGACTAATTCTACAGTTGATTTAGTCGACTAAAATGTATGTTGGCGGTGCCTTGATGGCGTCGTAACGGCTGATTTTACACTTGGTTGCGCGCTGAAAATAGCCGATCTACAAGCGCTGCGACACCACCTCAAGCTCAACCAAACATAAATTGACTTGTCTTATAGATCTACTGGATCTCTCCTCCACTAGTTCCCTCACTAACATTTTAGTCTAGTTTTTATTTGTTGACAAAATCGTCAATTATATTTAGTCTTAGTTTTGGTGATCGTAGCTTAATTTTTCATTTAGTTTTTATTTAGTTTTCGGCAGTGAAAAAAAGGTAGTCGACGAACATCTTTCGTCATAGCTTTAGTCGACGAAAACAACACTGGTGGTACCTACCTCCTTCATGATGCGTATGGCCTCGGTCAGTGGTGGAAAGTAACTAAGTACATTTACTTAAGTACTGTACTTAAGTACAATTTTGAGGTATTTGTACTTTACTTGAGTATTTCCAATTTCCAATACTTTTACTTCTACTCCACTACATCTCAGAGGCAAATATTGTACTTTTGCTCCACTACAATTATTAGAAAACTTTAGTTACTAGTTACTTTGCAGATATAAATTATTATATTATAAAACATACATTAACCACTTTAGCCCCATTTTATACCTAGGCTATTTGAAAATAGCCGATCTACAAGCTCACAACGCGTCGCATCGCGACGCGTTGTAAGTTTGTAGATCTGCTATTTTCAAATATTTTAGTACTTTTACTTTTGGTACTTTAAGTACATTTTGATACCAATACTTTTGTACTTTTACTCAAGTGCATTTTTAATTCTGGACTTTTACTTGTAACAGAGTATTTCTATAATGCAGTATTGGTACTTTTACTTAAGTAAAGAATTTGAGTACTTTTTCCACCACTGGCCTCGGTGCGGTGTTGGGGTGGGGGGGGGTACCTACCTCCTTCATGATGCGTATGGCCTCGGTGCGGTGTTGGGGCGGGGGGTACAGCAGTATGCGGTGGTAGAGGGACTGGAGGACGGGTTTCATGGAGTCCACACAGCCCACCAGTCGGACCAGCTCTGCCGCCACGTAGCACACCGTCCGCACCACCGCCGCCGACCTGGCGGGGGCGCTGGAGGAGCAACCCGACCCCCGGCCCTGGTCGGACACTCCCGTGGTAGTAGAGGAAGAAGAAGAAGAAGAATCCACGTCCTGGCTGAGACCTGGGGAAGAGTTTACATAAACAAGTGTTTTTACATTATAACTGTAAACCAGCTGGTTCCAAAACTGGGGGTCCCCAAATTATTTCGGGGGGGTCCCCAGATGATTAGCTTAATGTGCAACATTGTTTTTTCACTCAACAGTAAACAAACCAACATACAGTATAAAGGTATTCACCTGTTTCCTAGGCTGTGTGTTTTCCACTACCTGTCGATTTCATTGGATATCATTGGTCATCTGACCAGTTTCATTGGATTTCATTGGATCAAATCGACAGGAAGTGCAAAACACACAGCCTAGGACACAGGTGAATACAGGGTATCTGCACATTTATAAATTGGCTTTTTAAGGACTTTTAAGACCTTTATAATACCAGATTTGACGAACTGTCAAATATTACTTAAAGGAGAACTTTGCCCTAAGCGTTTTCCTACCTTGATTTGAGTTTGTTAAGTCATGATGAGAGTGATCCTGGACCAAACCGCAGCTCAGAACGGACGTCTTTAGATCTGGGCTAAATCCACTTATTTCCGTTGCTCGGAAATACTTTTTTCTTGTGTATATCTGTAGTGTGTGGTCCGTCTGATGTCACCGCTATGCTATTGCTACATGGGCGCCGCCATTGTTGTTTACATATCTGTTTTACTGAAATCACGTTTTAAATCTCGTCTCGCGATACTTCCGTCCGCCATTCTGGAGACTGGAGGGCGTAGCTCTTTATGACCTGGGGGTTCATCACGGGGGGGATCACTCTCATCATGACTTAAAGTTATACTAGGTAACTTTTTCAAAAAAACTAAAGTTAAATTGTATATCTTTTGTGAGTGGCAAATGTTTCACAACACCCACTCCATGAATTTCACCCCCGAAAGCCTTTTATAAACATATTTTCTATTGAATGTGGAGTGGGGCGTCTTTCCCGCGAAAATGACGTCATCCAGCCGGAAAACGGAAACGGAAATGCACCGGTTTCCTGTTTGGCCCGGAACTACCGCTAGTAACAAAAAGGAATATCACGCTGTTTTTATGGCATTATAGGATTTGAAGATGGAAAAACAACAGCAAAAGAAAACACAGCTCACGGTAACTAAAGCTCCACTGGCTAAGAGAAACGATCCGCAGATAGTAAAAAAAACAATTAAAATAACTATTTTTGAAACGCTTCCGCCTTCCGGTGAAAACAAATGGAAATCAGAGTAATGCAGGTCTCCGCTAAATACCTGCAATGACTGTAGTGACCAGCAGAGGTTGCTAAAAAACGTTATTTTTGGACCTACCTTGTATTGCTTTAACAACCTCAAATCAAGGTAGGAAAACGCTTAGGGACAAATTCTCCTTTAAGAAAGAGGCAAACACCAGACTGTAATTATTATAACCTACAGAATCTACAATGTACACAGACAGTCATTCACTTTCACTCTGTGCCCACCTGGACTGTATGCGTTGGTGCGTCGTTCTCTCTCCAGCGCCCCCGAGTGGCCGTGGTGGGAGCTGATGGTTTTGTCATTGACGGGGTTTCCCATGAGCACCACCAGGGACGGACACAGCTGCTTCCTATTTGAGAGGAAATACTGTATGTTTATTGGACGGAAAGAAAGAAAGAAAGAAAGAAAGAAAGAAAGAACGAAAGGAAGAAAGGTAGGAAGTACGAAAGAAGAGAACGTATTACCATATCAGGTCAGTGAAGGCTCTGGACAGGTGCATTGTGGGAGGACAGCTGCTCAGCATAGACAGAATACATTCCAGATAGAGGAGCTGTAGGAGCTGATTATCACTGCAACACACACACACACACACACACACACACGCACACGCACACGCACACACACACGCCGCACACGCACGCACACACACACACAGACGTTATCATCCGATTTCAAATGCTACAAAATAACGATGAAATGACGTTTTTTTCTTTTTCATTTGGTTCAGGCCGTTGAATATAGCTCGTCTCGTCAAAAATGCTGGGAGAAAAAAGAAAAGAAAAAAAGATTCAGCCGTTTCCCCAAAATACTCTCAGCAGGAAGTCAATGGTGGTGGAGATCTATCGATCACGTGATCTCCTGGATCTGTGTGACTTGAGGATGAAAATGGTCACTCGCGGGTTAGAGAACAGCGCCACCTGGTGGAAAACCGCTGAAACGAAAAAGTCGTCTTTGGCAGTCTGGACCTTTGGAAAAAAGTCGTCTTTGGCAGTGAAAGAGTTAAAAGAAAATACCAAAAGTAGCAAAAATAACCGATCTGTTTCTACTTTTGTACGACAATTCATTTACGGAAGAAGAAACGGTTTGAAATATGGAGACACAAGGTTTCTCCTGGATTAGATGAGACCACAGTAGAATGACAGATGAAATCAGAGCAGTGTTCATTTTGTTGATTAAAATTATGTAAAAATGTTAGGACTATTAGTGGAGAAGAGATCCAGTAGAACTTACAATCTTATGATATTTAGTCAACTGAAACTAGACTAATAGTAAAATATGAATAAAATATGACTAAAACTAAATGGAAAAGTACATCAAAATTAACACTGTGAATGGGGTCAGAAGGAGAGTAAATCACCTGTCTACAGACTCCAGTTTGTCACACAGAAAAGTCAGAACAGAAACCACTTCTTCACACAGACACTGGCTGGTTGGAGAGATATCTGCACACGCACACGCACACACACACACACACACACACGCACGCACGCACGCACGCACGCACGCACGCACACGCACACGCACACGCACACGCACACAGACACAGAGGAGGTCGATCGGGAAAGGGAGATATTTGGAAAAGAGATACATGCATTAAAATGCATTGAACCGGTTATCAAATCAATGCAAATCGTTTATTCCCAAAGAAATAAGAAGACTAATATTACACAAACGTTCACTGAAAATGGGCCTCATTCGATAATGAGCGCAGAGAAAATGTGCGTGAAATATTTAGCTTCAAGCTAATTTCAGATGACGCCTAGTCAGGTGGGTTAATGTGGCCTCCTGGTGGCGCTATAATAGGCCAATGTGAAAAGGGTGCCATTTCTTCTTAGGCCTTTCACGGCAATCGGACACTGCATTCATGATTTGAGGCATTTTGTTCCAAAAATTTGTTTTGCTAAATAAGACCTGCTGGTGGCGCTATAACAGGCCAATGTGAAATGTGTGGCATTTCTTCCTCGGCCTAGTGGGAATGTGCGTGTGAAATTTCACAGAAATTGCACGCTGTGTTCACGATTTGAGGCATTTTGTTCAAAACGGACCAATCCTGCAAACTTTGGAAGCCAACCTTAGCCAATATGGAAAATCGGACAGATCCGTGTTGATCACATGACTATAGAGATACTGTGTACCGATTTGCATGACGTTTGGATAAAATCTGTGGGAGTAATGTCAAAAAATGGGTTTTGCACAAATCGGCCTCCTGGTGGCGCTATAACAGGCCCATGTGAAAAATCCAGGGAGTGTGTGTGCACAGTTTATATCACCCGTATCGTTGCCTTTTGCGATATTGAATCATGCATATGTTCATATTGAGGTAATGATACATCGTTCAGCCCTAGTTCATTCATTCAGACTTACCTCTCCTTTGTAGTTGTGGAGCATTCACCTCCTCTCCATCTGAACCCTACACACACACACGCACACGCACACGCACGCACACACACACACACACACACACACACACACACACACACACACACACACACACACACACACACACACACACACACACACACACACACACACACACACACACACACAGCAGAAATAACAACATTTGGAGATATATACCCTGTGTATGTGCGTGCGTGCGTGTGAGTTGTAGGGTGTGTGCGTGTGCATCTATACCTCTTGTCTATGTGTGAGTTGTAGGGTGTGTGCGTGTGCATATATACCTCTTGTCTATGTGTGAGCTGTAGGGTGTGTGCGTGTGCATCTATACCTCTTGTCTATGTGTGAGTTGTAGGGTGTGTGCGTGTGCATCTATACCTCTTGTCTATGTGTGAGTTGTAGGGTGTGTGCGTGTGCATATATACCTCTTGTCTATGTGTGAGTTGTAGGGTGTGTGTGTGTGCATCTATACCTCTTGTCTATGTGTGAGCTGTAGGGTGTGTGCGTGTGCATATATACCTCTTGTCTATGTGTGAGCTGTAGGGTGTGTGCGTGTGCATCTATACCTCTTGTCTATGTGTGAGCTGTAGGGTGTGTGCGTGTGCATCTATACCTCTTGTCTATGTGTGAGTTGTAGGGTGTGTGCGTGTGCATCTATACCTCTTGTCTATGTGTGAGTTGTAGGGTGTGTGCGTGTGCATCTATACCTCTTGTCTATGTGTGAGTTGTAGGGTGTGTGCGTGTGCATCTATACCTCTTGTCTATGTGTGAGTTGTAGGGTGTGTGCGTGTGCATCTATACCTCTTGTCTATGTGTGAGTTGTAGGGTGTGCGTGTGCATCTATACCTCTTGTCTATGTGTGAGCTGTAGGGTGTGCGTGTGCATCTATACCTCTTGTCTATGTGTGAGTTGTAGGGTGTGCGTGTGCATCTATACCTCTTGTCTATGTGTGAGCTGTAGGGTGTGTGCGTGTGCATGTACCTCTTGTCTATGTGTGAGCTGTAGGGTGTGTGTGTGCATGTACCTCTTGTCTATGTGTGAGCTGTAGGGTGTGTGTGTGTGTGCATGTACCTCTTGTTTTTTTTGATTGATTGAATATTTTATTAGGCAAAAAATGTAAAACAGCACAGTTACATTTAAAATACTTTGTCTAACAGGTCCGTTCATAAAAGTCCTTGCGGACTTGTTTCCAATGAGGGCCTTGGTATTTAATTCATAGGCATATATAGTGGCACCACAGTTCAAATATCATTACAAAATAAACAGCCAAAAACAATATATAACACTATGTACAACAAAAAAAATAAAAAAGAGGGGAAAAAAATATGTACAAGAACAGGGGGGGGGGGTCTGCTGTCTAACGGGAAAATGGTACTACCTCCACCTTTGGCCTCCTGAAAGGTGATTTTTTAAGGCTCTTTTAAATGAGCCCAGCGAACTGCATTTTTTGAGGGATGGAGTTAGACTATTCCAATCCTGGGTGGCAGTGCTGTAGAAGGAGAATTTGCCCAAGTTTGATTTATGGGTGGGTGGTACCAAATTGTTGTTAACGCTCCCTCTGGTATTGTGACTGTGGGTGTCGCTAACCTTTTGGAGGTATTTACTCAGATATGCGGGAATTGGGGGCATATCGGGCAAATTTGCATTTACAATTTTGAAGGCCAGTCCCATTTTTAGTTGTTTAACCCTGTCTTCCACCCTGAGCCAGCCTAGGCTGGCAAAATGGGTGGGAGAAAGGTGGGTCATGGGCCCCAATCCGAGGAGTAGCCGAATCAGTTTGATTGTTTGTCTACGTGTGAGCTGTAGGGTGTGTGTGTGCATGTACCTCTTGTCTATGTGTGAGCTGTAGGGTGTGTGCGTGTGCATGTACCTCTTGTCTATGTGTGAGCTGTAGGGTCAGGTCTCCTAGGATCTGGCTCAGTGTTGCTCTGACGGCTGTGTTGATGCTGCGTTGGTGACAGCTGGACACATAGGTCTCTATGCACACCTACAAGCAGTGTGGGGAAGAGTTACTCAAAAACAGTAATATATTACCCATTACTCGTTACTTGTTTAACCCATTAACTCATTGCCTGCCATGGACGAGTTAACTCGTCCGTTTTTGCTATAGCCCAGCCTGCCAACGACGAGTTTGGACGAGTTTTGAAAAAATAAACATTTTTTATTTCTTTTTTTTTCCGGAATCGCACAACCCCAAGTAGAGAAGTGTGTTCCTCTAAGCGCAATCTCCGCCAGGCTGGGTTGCCTACCCAGGGCTGTGTCATGGGGTGCAGCCAGTCAGGGAATGTGTGTAAATGAGAACGCCTGGACAAATCAGTGTTGTTACACATTGTGGGGTGTCGCTAGGCAACCGCCTGTCAGGTAGGCACCTCAACAGGGAGAGTCAGCGGGGCAGAGGCGGTGCGCGGCCAGGCCGGCCCAGCTGGGCTGCGTCATCGAGGGGCGCTACCTGCCAATTCCATGTGTGGAATCAACCTGATTTGAGCGCAGCTGCGATGCCCAGCTGGGGAGGGCACCGGCAGAACAAAAGCACCGGCTCTGCCTCAGTGTTAGCCTGGTAAACCCTCCCTCCGGAAATCTCAATTCCATTTCATTTCAGGAGTGAGTCTGGCATGATCCGCCTTTCTGCAATATTGGCTGTGTATGCCAAACGGCCGGGCCAATCAGCGTCGTCGCTCATTGTTCTGTGATTGACAGCTTACGTTGGCCAATCAGGTGGCGAGTTCGAGTGAGCCCAAAACACGAACGGCAGCCATCTTTTTCTTGTGCGGCCAATTCTCCGCTATTTTTTTACTTCAAAAAGCTCTCTAACTTCTATTTTGAGGCACGGAATTTACTTATAAGATATCGTTTGGATAGAATTTAGTTGTTTAACTTCATATATGTGGTCAATTAATCATGACAAAGCCTATTTAAAAATAAAAATTTAGAGAACCGGTAGGGGCGGGCAGTGACACCATTTTATCCGAATAAGGCAACCCATTTTGGGTATGGCTGTCTCAAAAGTCCCGTCGCGTCACATTAAGACTGGTGAACTGCTGATTGGCTGAAGGGGAAAAATTATCATTGGCTGAAGGGGTTGTCAGTCAACGGTATTACTCCCGCCCAACTCCAGCACAGCCAATATTGCAGACAGGCGGATCAGGCCAGACTCACTCCTGAAATGAAATGGAATTGAGATTTCCGGAGGGAGGGTTTACCAGGCTACCTCAGTGTGGCCTGACTCTCCACGTTGACCAGACAGGTGCACAGGCGGTAAGCGAACCTCCACTTATTATGTGGTGTTATAACTCGGAGTCTAATTGCAATATTTCTGTTCTAGGCAACATAGGACCCGACACTGTTTATACGGAATGTTCATGGACTGGAATCCCACGCAGAGGGCGTGAAGGAGAAACGCATGGACTGTTAACACATTCCCTGCCAGAGGCTTTTTTTTTATTTTACTTCCCCCAGTGCCAGTGGTTAAATTTTTTTTACACAGGAGCCGAGATACAGGATTTTAAAGTAATAAGTTATCCAAGGAGTGAATGGAGCTAGAAATCTTTGGATCGTGATATCTCTGGTTCTGTGTGGATAAATTGAAAAAAAAAAGACAAAAAAATATATATATATTTTTTTTTTTTGAAAAACGGTTATACTCGTTGATGGCAGTAAACGGGTGTATTTTTCATCAACGGTTATACTCGTGTTTGGCAGGTAAAGTGTTAATGACAGAGAGCCCCGAAGGGGTGAAAAGTTTGTTTATTGATTTATGATTTAAAATGTCTTCACCAAACGGCACCAGGGGTTTCCCCCCTGTGGACGTGCCATTATTTGAATACAACGCCCTGTGAGGCCTTCGCAAATACTGTCTCTGAGTGTTGGTTTGGTTCAGTCTTCACAACATGCATGACATCAGTTCGTCTTGTGAGTGACATCAGACCAGAGCTTTGTCAGCCTATATAAGCTGAGAAATACTGAGAGGTATTTAGAAACAGCACAGCACAGCAGAGCACAGCAGAGCACAGCACAGCACAGCACAGCACAGCACAGCACAGCACAGCACAGCACAGCACAGCACAGCACAGCACAGCACAGCACAGCACAGCACAGCACAGCACAGCACAGCCCAACCAAGCCAAGCCAAGCCAAGCCAGACAGCCAGACAGGATGTTGTGCTGGTCGTGCCTCTGAAAAGAGGACCACAGACAGACAGCTTCTTTGGTTGTGCTGCTGGGCCAGTGGAGGACAAGGTGTATTCCTTTGGAGGGTCATTATATAACGGGAAGACCGACAACGACAAGGATCAGATTGATGTGCATGTCTTCAACACAGTGACTTTGTGCTGGATGACATTGCCCCCAGAGACAACTCGAAGAGGAAAATGTTCCCTTGATGTTGCGCCCTCCATGCGCTACAGACACACAGCTGTACTGATAGAGGATATCATCTATATCTGGGGTGGGATAGTGAATTGTGAGAGACAAGTTGATGACAACGACTTGTTTACCATTAAGGGACACAGGGAGAACATTCTTTATGCATTTGATGTCGACGCCCACAGATGGTTCAAGCCGAAGGTTTCTGGAACTGTTCCAGAGGCGAGGTCCGGCCACTCAGCCTGTTTCGTAGAGAAAGACATGTTTATCCATGGAGGATACAACCAGCTGACTGGATACAATAATGACATCTACAAGATGGACACCACCACAATGATCTGGGCTTTGATTAACACCAGAGGCACTACACCACCTGTTTCATCATGTCACTCTGCTACCATCATCGGGACAAAGATGTTTGTATTTGGGGGATGTGGACACCAGGACAACAACATCAGAGTGTTTGACACAGAGACCAACTATTGGCTGAACACACCTTCTGTACAGCTTCTTCCAGAACAACGTTACGATCATGCAGCCTTTGTCTACAATGGAGAACTGTACATATATGGTGGCTACAACTATATGGTGGCTACAACTACAAAGCTGAGGCGAAGCTTCAATGATCTGTGGAAATGTAATTCCAAGACCTTCTCCTGGAGGAAGGTTGAGCCCAAGGGGAAAGGCCCAGGTTTGGGGGGTAACATGTGCTGTTGCATGGTGGGAGATCGTATCATCCTCTTTGGAACAGAGCTCATCTTACAGATCTTACACTTAAGTCCTAGTCTGAAGACGTTATGCAAGCTAGCAGTTCTTCAGAACGGTCTGGAGCAGTCAGGACTCCCACACAACATCAGGTGGGAACTGGCAGCCATGACAACAGCAACAACACTGCCTCACTCCCCAAAAGTCATATTGTGACTTCTTGACCAAACGTCAAACGATGACTTGAAGGGGTTACCCTTCCAATCAAATGGTGACTTCCCGGCCACTTCCACACTCCAGGAATGCAGAAGTGCAGTTCCCAGACGCATGACGGTCCAATATGTGGGAGAAGACACCAAGGTGAATTGTACAGTGGATGTGGAAGAAGACGAGCTCAAATTAAGTCCTAGTTTGAAGACATCTGGAGCACTTGAACACTCACAACATCAGAAACTGGCAGCCATGACAACAGCAACAAATAAAGAATAACAAAAAGAAGGACACAGTGATCCGATCAAAATAAATGACAAAAAAAATTAAAACAAACTAGACAAGTGCGCTCTTCAGAGCACAGGTCTCCACCAGGCCGGGTTGCCTAGCCAGAGTCTGCACACTTTTGAAGTCAGTCACAGCCAAGTGGAATGGAATATGGAAAATCGGATGGCTATGTTGATCACATGACTCCAGAGATGATCTGTAGCGATTTAGGTGAGTTTTGGACAGAATCTGTAGGAGTAGTAGCTAAAAGTGGCTTTTGGAGAGAAAAAAAACGCAAAATGGCGGAAAATCTAGTCTGGCACATATGGCATTGCGTCACAATTTGGTTGTATGGCCTATGGTACCAAGAGTTACACATCGAAATGTGAAGCAGGCTGTGATAGCGCCTGATAGCGTTGATTTGAAAAATGTTGGGTCGCTGTTCTTCCTTGGTCTACTGGGGTTGTGCGATTCCCGGCAATCGATTGCTGCGTAAATTATTTGTGCCATTTTGTGTAAAACGGGCCTGTCCTGCAAACTTTGAAAGCAGGTTAGAAAGTGGACCGGTAGTCCAGACCTTTGTTTCACAAATAATGGGTCAGGACACATTTTGGGGTCATGAGTTGTTCTGTTTTTTTTTCAATGTACATACTCTTGTTTTCATTGTTATTTCAAAAGATTTTCAAAAAAAAATTACTTAAACATAATAAAATAAGAAAAAAAAGCCGGGGGGGAAAAGCTGAAAACAACTGATCTACAAGCTCACGACATCGCAACGTGTTGTGAGCATGAGCTATTTTAACTGTTAAAGGATGACTTCACCCATTTTCGAACTATTTTCATATAATTGGTCCTCACATGATAAAAATGTTAAAATTCTGCTCTGTCTGTGTCTCAGAGGAGGGCTGTGGACAGTTCAGAAACCCTATACCAGTGACATCATCGTTAGGCAGGGTTTCTTTTCTTTTTTTCCAAACAAGATTTTACTTTTTTGCATCAATTAAAGCTGCACTACGTAACTTTCTTCTTCTACCCAGGATTTGAACCCGCCGGTGCAAGAGGGCGCTCTAACACAGCTTGATCACTCCACACTCAGAGAAGAAATAGACGGATGTGACGCCATCCCCAAAAAATGTCACGTCCGTCCGCCCCAACGTTAGGATTTTTAGAAAAACACTTCTAACTCGGATCATTTTTATTTTGTATGAAAACCAGACATAGCACAAAACGGGCCATAGCTCCAAAATGGCCGATGGCGGTAGAAATGTTATTGTTCCAGTGGATAAACGCCTCCCACAACCCCACGGAGACATTCCACGGCTTTTCAAAGATCGTCTATTTTACGGTAATAAACGCTGGCAAGGGGATAAAAAACAATGTTGGCGTAGCCACGGTGGTCATAGGTAGGCCTGGGCCCACCCATTTGGTTTTTCTGCCCACCCCTCAAAAAAAAATAAAATGTATATATATATATATATATATATATAACTTTTTTTTAATTATTTTATTTTGTCATATTCAGCCATTTTGATAACAGTGTGTGTGTGTGTGTGTGTGTGTGTGTGTGTGTGTGTGTGTGTGTGTGTGTGTGTGTGTGTGTGTGTGTGTGTGTACATATATATATATATATATATATATATATATATGTACCTGAAATCCGTCACAAACCCGCAAAAAAAAACGCTAATAACCGCAATTTTTTGCGCACAGTCCGGGCACATATGCATGCGCGCTGCGCGGGTGTGCCCACGCGCGACTCCCTAGCCCCCAGCCTCGTCTAGCGTTCTGGCTACGCCCCTGGTTTTAACCCATTAACTGCCAGAGGTATTTTCATATTTTTTTAGCCAGTGCCAGAGTTTTTCATTGGAAAAAAAAAAGTACTCAGGAGCCGAAATATAGACTTTTTAAGTTTTAAGTTAACAAGGAAGTGGATAGGAGTCTAGATCTTCAACTAATCATATCTCCTTGGTCTTTGGGTGAAATTGGAAAAAAAAAATATTTTCACTTCACGTAGATCTACGCGATTGGCACGTGGCGGCTTTATTTTTTTTACTTAAATTTTTTATCCCGCGATTTTTGTAACCCATTTCTTTCACCCGGTGCCAATTTCCTAAGTGATCCTGGGCGCTACACCAGCCCTACACCAGCACTACACCAGCCCTACACCAGCCCTACACCAGCACTACACCAGCCCTACACCAGCCCTACACCAGCACTACACCAGCCCTACACCAGCCCTACACCAGCACTACACCAGTCCCCCACAGTAGGGAGGTCAGGGCCGAGCTCATGCTTCCTTCAGGCATGAGAGCCAACTGACCTTCTTGTCACCTGACAGGGGGGAGTTTCCCTGGTTGGACGTAGCGCGTGGAAGGAACACGTTATTCCAACCAGTTCCTTTCCCCTCCATCAGGCGCCCCGGCTGTCATGGGGGAGGCGGTATAGTGACCAGGATTACTGCATGTTTTTGTGAGGGTATTAACTACCCTAGGAGACACGGGGAGAACATGCAAACTCCACACAGAGTAGGCCCTTTCACCAACCCCACCTAGGGTATGGGCGCTGATGACGCGGAGGAGAAGACACGCCCCCAGCACCCACAGCGTCCCCGGCGGGAATCGAACCCAGGACCTTCTAGCTGTGAGGCGACAGCGCTACCGACTCCGCCACCGTGCCTCTCACGTGGCGGCTTTAAATCGGTTCGCGTAGATCTACGTGATTGGCAGTCAAATGGTTAACACATTTACCGCCGGGCCCGTAGTTCTACGGGCCGTTAAATCCAACGGTTAAGCGCCAATCCCGTAGCCTACGGGCTGTGGTGCTTTTTCCTTTTTTTCGAATTTTTTTTTTTTTTTAATTTTCTAGGGGGACCATTTTCAGTGTAACACCACCCGATCTCGACCGGAAGTGCGATCACGTTTTTTGTTTCCCGTCTGCCTCCATTCTAAGTCGTACACAATAACCCCTGTAAAAGCCCCTGTAAACATGTAGTTTTTCATCCTCGCATTTCCCATGTTAACTTAAACGGTCAGAACTCAAACATGGCGGCTCCGTTTGACACGTGGTCTTCACTGGTAGAAGCAGTGAGATCTCCGCGATGTTTACAAACAGTGCACAGCTCAATCTTAAGGATTTTAACAAGATCTGTGGCGACGTGAAAAAAACAAAAAACAACAATAAAACGTTGGCACTGGTGAGTACATTATGAGATTAACCTCTGGCGGTCAATGTGTTAATATCAGGCAGTCAATGTATTAATTGAAGTAAGACTGACTAAATTGGGGAGAAAAAGGGGTAAAAATATATTAATAATTGGCTACACTAAATTTAAGGGAAAATGTTAATCTTACCTCAGCGATCCGAAGGATGGAGTCTCCGTTGAGGTCAAAGGTCGGGGTGTAGGTGACACACAGCAGCACCTGAACAACAACAACAACAACAACAACAACAACAACAACAACAACAACAACACAAACATTTAACCACTTAACCCATTAAGACCTGGAACACATCTGTGTCACATTTTCATTCGAGCTAAATATTTTACACTTTGGCTATTCAAAAATAGCAGATATACAAGCTCGTAGTGCGGCACCGAGTGCTGCGCTGCGAGCTTGTAGATCTGCTACTTTTGAAAAATCACTTTGGCTATTCAAAAATAGCAGATATACAAGCTTGTAGATCTGCTATTTTTTTTTAAATCACTTTGGCTATTCAAAAATAGCAGATATACAAGCTTGTAGACCTGCTATTTTTGAAAAATCGTGAAAATGTGTGCAAATCTTTGAATATATATATTCTTTTAAAGGTTCTATGACATTCATTTTCACTTTTTTAATTCTTTATGTTTTTTGGGGGGTTTTATGACCTCAATTACACCCAAAACATCTGAACTTTGAACATTCAGTGGATTTTCTGTGGTCTGGGGTTTTCTGAATAATTAGGCTGAAAAGTAATCTGAGCTTGGCCCTTCGGCAGTGAGGTGACAGTCGATTAATCCCGCCCACTCTCCTCCTCGCCCCTCCCCTCCCCTATCCTTTCCTTTGGGGGGGGGGACGGAGCAGAGGCGATGATTGACAGGCAAAATCCCTCACCAGCGACACCCGCAGGCAAAGATTTATTTTTTCATTGCAGTTGAAAAGGCTTTAGAAATGTGAGAGAAAAACACCTTCCATGGATCAATGGAGTGGATTTTTTTGTTAAAACTTTCTATACATGTTTGAAGGACCAAGACAAAGACTTTTAATGTGTGGTAAAACTGAACGTCATGAAACCTTTAAAGCAAACATCAACTCAAATCTTTGCTTCTAGGGGGTCCCTGGAACAAAATATTTTGAGATTCATATCATTTTTGGAGGTCCTTGACATGAAAAAGTTTGAAAACCACTGATATAGAAACATACGTTTTTCTGAAAACCGTTTAGGATGTAGAAGACATTTTGCAGAATCGGGTCCTCAGGCCTCGATGGGTTAAACCCCAGCATCCTTATTGTGGGGAAAGCTTTCGCTGAAAATAGCAGATCGACAAGCTCAGCTCACCTTGTCGATCTGCTATTTTCAGCGAAAGCTTTCCCCACAATAACAGAAAACAGAAAAGACACTAGCGTAGAGCCCTGCGGGACTCCGCTCAACCACATGGGGGGTTTTTTAAGTGGTTAAACCACGGCGTCTCAACGTCTGGTCCGGGGACCACCAGGGGTCCAAATGGACCCCTTATGGGTAGAGTTGTTCCGATACTGATGCCAGGATCGGACGAGCTGCCGATATACTCCCTAAAATACAGGTATCGGCGAGCATGCCAGACTCTATGCCAATTTAACAGTTGATGTTGAACGACTGTACTATTTACATTCATATTTTACTAACTTGTAGCTGCACTTTAACAATAATTCATGGTATTTGTTATTTATAACTAGATCAGTGATTTATTTCATTTAAAGACGGGGTGCCGAGATTTTCAGTGATTTTTCCCCCCCTAAAACATAATCATCAGGTATTATGGTTATACTAGGAGGAAGGTTTTTTTTCAAAGAAGTGTACAGAAAGTGTTAAGATTATGTTTTTATGTGGACACGCCTCCAGTTCATTAAGTATACCTGGTTCTCACCTTAGCACCTCCTCCACCACCTTAGCACCACCCACCTGTCCTAGTCCCTCCTCCTCCTCATGCCCACACCTGTTGTGTTATGATAATGAGGGGGAGGGTATGTTCTTACTATGTCACTAAATGGCTGTTTTTCTATTGGCACGTTTGACCCTCAAGGTTTCAGCCTCCAGGAAGAAACTCAAAATAGTCAGAGAAGACATAAAACACCATAAAAACACCACCAGGGGGCTTAATGAAGTTCCATCAACCTCATAGACACATGAAGAACAGAAAAAGTGCAAAACCATGGCACCACCTCTTTAAAGGAATACAAATATAAAAAAATAATCTGTGACGGCCCCCCTTAAGGACCCCTGAGGGTGCCTGGACCCCTAGACTCACTAGGACCAGACTGTTGCCTCCAACAATGTTTCCGTCATACGGCTCAACAAGCTCTTGTAGGCCCGACAATTGTTTTGCTAGTTATTAACCCATTAAGACCTGAAGCCGATTCTACAAACGTCTTCTAAATCCCAACAGTATTCTGAAAAAACACATGTTTCTATATCAGTGGTTCTCAAACGTTTTCATGTCAAGGACCCCCCCCAAAATTATATGTATTTGGCCGCAGACCCCCATCTCAAAACATTTTGTTCCAGGGACCCCCCAGAAGCAAAGATTTGAGCAAAAAAAAAATCGCTTTAAAACAATATATATTCAAAGATTTGCACACATTTTCACGATTTTTCAAAAATAGCAGATCTACAAGCTCATAGCGCGACACCGAGTGCCGCGCTATGAGCTTGTAGATCACACTAATTATATCACACTAAGTATATTATATTCGCAACACTAATTATATTAGTGCACATGAGCAGCACATGTGTGAGTTCTGTAGCATGGATGGATGCAAACGTCAGTTAGAACAGGTCTAGCACGTTATGCTAATGAGCTGGTACCCGTTAACATTTACATATATTTAGATACAGCCACGGTACATGGCCACACACGCACGCGCACACACACACACACACACACACACACACACACACACACACACACACACACACACACACACACACACACACACACACACACACACACACACACACACACACACACACATAAAATACGAATGGAAAATCCTCAGTGGTACTTCATTCATTAGTATCTCTGAGAGTGTACAGATGGAACCAAATGGACCGTTACAGGTCTGTAACTCTGAGACTGTACAAATGGACCCTTACAGGTCTGTAACTCTGAGAGTGTACAAATGGAACCAAATGGACCCTTACAGGTCTGTAACTCTGAGAGTGTAATAATGGAACCAAATGGACCCTAACAGGTCTGTAACTCTGAGAGTGTAATAATGGAACCAAATGGACCCTTACAGGTCTGTAACTCTGAGAGTGTACAGATGGAACCAAATGGACCCTTACAGGTCTGTAACTCTGAGAGTGTACACATGGAACCAAATGGACCCTTACAGGTCTGTAACTCTGAGACTGTACTAATGGAACCAAATGGACCCTTACAGGTCTGTAACTCTGAGAGTGTACACATGGAACCAAATGGACCCTTACGGGTCTGTAACTCTGAGAGTGTACAGATGGAACCAAATGGACCCTTACGGGCCTGTAACTCTGAGAGTGTACAAATAGAACCAAATGGACCCTTACAGGCCTGTAACTCTGAGAGTGTACAAATAGAACCAAATGGACCCTTACAGGTCTGTAACTCTGAGAGTGTACAGATGGAACCAAATGGACCCTTACAGGTCTGTAACTCTGAGAGTGTACAGATGGAACCAAATGGACCCTTACAGGTCTGTAACTCTGAGAGTGTACACATGGAACCAAATGGACCCTTACAGGTCTGTAACTCTGAGAGTGTACAGATGGAACCAAATGGACCCTTACAGGTCTGTAACTCTGAGAGTGTACTAATGGAACCAAATGGACCCTTACAGGTCTGTAACTCTGAGAGTGTACTAATGGAACCAAATGGACCCTTACAGGTCTGTAACTCTGAGAGTGTACACATGGAACCAAATGGACCCTTACGGGTCTGTAACTCTGAGAGTGTACAGATGGAACCAAATGGACCCTTACGGGCCTGTAACTCTGAGAGTGTACAAATAGAACCAAATGGACCCTTACAGGCCTGTAACTCTGAGAGTGTACAAATAGAACCAAATGGACCCTTACAGGTCTGTAACTCTGAGAGTGTACAGATGGAACCAAATGGACCCTTACAGGTCTGTAACTCTGAGAGTGTACAGATGGAACCAAATGGACCCTTACAGGTCTGTAACTCTGAGAGTGTACACATGGAACCAAATGGACCCTTACAGGTCTGTAACTCTGAGAGTGTACAGATGGAACCAAATGGACCCTTACAGGTCTGTAACTCTGAGAGTGTTCTAATGGAACCAAATGGACCCTTACAGGTCTGTAACTCTGAGAGTGTACTAATGGAACCAAATGGACCCTTACAGGTCTGTAACTCTGAGAGTGTACACATGGAACCAAATGGACCCTTACAGGTCTGTAACTCTGAGAGTGTACACATGGAACCAAATGGACCCTTACAGGTCTGTAACTCTGAGAGTGTAATAATGGAACCAAATGGACCCTAACAGGTCTGTAACTCTGAGAGTGTACTAATGGAACCAAATGGACCCTTACGGGTCTGTAACTCTGACAGTGTACACATGGAACCAAATGGACCCGTACGGGTCCATTTGGTTCCATGTGTACACTCTCAGAGTAAGGCATGACACAAGGAAATAAGGATAAGGTTAGCATAAGGAAAACATTTGTACATTTTCAGAGTTAAATTAAAAGACGCACACACACTCACACGCACACACGCACACACACACGCACACACACGCACACACGCACGGGCCGTACCTTCATGACCTCCACCTGCAGGTCCTCATGCAGAGAGGGAGTGACTCTGACCGCCTCCAGCATCTGATCCAGGAAGTGTTTATCCATGATGACCTCTGACCCCGGCGTGACCCCTACACCCCCCACAAACCGCTCCTCGCACAGCAGCTTCTAAAAGGACAGAGGTCGGAGGTCAATCAATCAATCAGCGGTGTAAAGTAACTAAGTACATTTAAGGCAGGTACACACTGCAGGACCTTAAAGTGCTCGGGGGGTCATCTGATCGTTAAGCATTACACACTACAGGAGTTTATTTCTTGAAATCTGCTGTCATATATCGTTGTGGTTTTCACCCTATAGATTGATCCCCGACCAGGGATTACCCACTGTAGGATAGTTCACTAGGATGCTATCTCCAGAGTCAGACCCAATACATACATTTGTGTTTATTCCAATTCATTTTAATCGACGTATCCCGTGATATGCCTCTCCCCCCCCTCTCTCTCTCTCTCTCTCTCTCTCTCTCGCACGGAAAGTGCGCTGATTCCGCTGTGACAGAGTTGCCATGTCCGCTTATTATAAGCGACTTTGGGATTGTTTTTCTGTAAAGTTGCTTGAAAGTGTAGTTGCTTTTTTGGCCTTGTTTCCTAATGTTGTTTGAACCAGTTGTTCTCAAACATTTTCATGGCAAGGACCCCCAAATTTATATTTGTCCGCAGAGGCGCAGACCTCCCCCTTCTGAAAATATGTTGTGCCATAGACCCCCATACAAGATCTGTGTGGATTTGGAAAATACTCCACAACCCCCCCCCCAAATGTCTTCTTTAAAAAAAAAATCTACAACGTGAGCTTGTAGATCGTCTATTTTCAAGTATCCAATATATTTGTATATAGGCTTAAAGTGCTCATAGTCGCTTTTGTTTTCACAAACTTGGTTGCTTATTTCTCTCGCAAAGTCTGGCAACACTCACAGACTACGACACACACACACACACACACACACACACACACACACACACACACACACACACACACACACACACACACACACACACACACACACACACACACACACACACACACACACACACACACACACACACACACAGCTCGCTCTCTGTGTCTTTCTCTCTATCTCTGTGCAATAGTCTCAAATAAACAGCCCCCCTTTGAGCACGCTTGCTCACTCTCATTCTGTTTTATAATAATGTTTAACTTAATACAGGACTGGACAGTAACTATGTGGGGGATCTGTTTGTTGTAGTCAGGCCCACAGACCTTCCATAGCCACGGTGGCTGTAATGTGCTCTCATTGGCTGTAGCGTGCATCTCCTCGCAAGGTGGTCGCAGCCCCGTTCATAGTGTATGATATTGTCTGCTGTCCTGTCCCAGACAGAGCTGAATATCTAACAGGGTAGTTATCTGAAAACGGTCGGAAAGCCGTCGCAGAGCGGATAATCGCAGCCATATCGTCTCGCGGAGCCTTTCACACACAGCGAGCATTAGCTCGCCGATCAAAGGCCGATCTGTGTCAGATCGGGAGGTTTTGTCGGTGAGCGCCAAAAAAGGTCGGCGACAGCAATATCGGACCAAATGTGTACCTGCCCTTACTGTGCCGTACTGTACTTGAGTAAAACTTTTAGGTATTTTTACTGGAGCATTTCCAATTTTCAGTACTTTTACCTCTACTCCACTACATCTCAGAGGCAAATATTACACTTTTTACTCCACTACAATTATTTAAAAACTTTAGTTACTTTGCAGATTTTGATTATTATTACAAAACATACATTAACCACTTCAGCCCTATTTAAACTTTGCCTATTTGAAAATAGCCAATCTACAAGCTCACAATGCGTCGCTTTGCGTCATTATTATTATCATTATTATTATTATTATTATTTTGGCTATTTGAAAATAGCAGATCTACAAGCTCACAACACGTCGCGATGTGCAACGTCAAAGTTGAAATAAAGCATATTTAAAAAATAAAGCATACATTGGTATGCTAAGGAATATTCATAGAGAAACATGTGTACAATGCTGTGAGCGTTATCAATGTGAGTGTATAAGCTACGGGAACAGTGTTTCTGTCACATACTAAAAAAAACTAATACAACTGACTTAAAGGACCACTTCACCCATTTTCAACCTTACATTCATATAATTAGTGTGGTTGCCCTAACAGGGCAACCAGACTATAGTAATCCTCCAGCTTTATTATTAGTGTGGTTGCCCTAACAGGGCAACCAGACTATAGTTCTAGGGATACTTTATTAGTGTGGTTGCCCTAACAGGGCAACCAGACTATAGTACTTGATGAACTTTAATAATCTTCTTCCGGATAAACAATACTTTGGCACACTACTCCTCCCACAGTTTTTCCCCCCCAATTTAGTGCCATATGTCAAAATGACCGGCCTCACCGGGAATCGTGTGCTTGTATTTTGCTAAGAGATTGGTTACATAGTTTTATTGATATTGATTTATTAGTGCATTAAATGTCCCCATCCACTTTAATGGAAAAGTAAAAAAACTCAAAGTCAAGTATTTCTTTCTCAGAAACTGTAAGAGCTAGAGTTACCAGATTTGGAGGGGAGGTTCATAATTTAGTGCAAAATTATTAAAAAAATAATTACACCAATCGGCCTGATGGTGGCGCTATAACAGCCCACTTTACGTTTTGGCTTATAACTCTTGAACCGTAGGTCGTAAAATCAAAATTTCTTTTTCCCTAGATTCCTTGGGTCATGACGCAACTCCCCATATAGGCCACGCCCATTTGCGTATGGATAGATTTTTTGATATTGATTTATTAGTGCATTAAATTTCCCCATCCACTTTAATGGGAATTGCAAAAACTCCCATTCAAGTATTTTTTTCTCGGAAACCATAAGGGCTACAGTTACATGACTTGGAGGGGAGGTTAATAGTTTATTGCAAAATTATTTAAAAGAAAATCACACCAGTCGGCCACATGGTGGCGCTATAACAGCCCACTTTACCTTTTGGCCTATAACTCTTGAACCGTAGGTCGTAAAATCAAAATTTCTTTTTCCCTAGATTCCTTGGGTCATGACGCAACTCCCCATGTACGCCACGCCCATTTCCGTCTGGATAGATTTTCCGCCATTTTGAATTTTCTTCAAAACACACTTTTAGCTCCTCCTCCCACATATTTTGTCCAAATTTCACAAAAATCGGTACACATGATCTCTGGACCCATGCGATAAACGTCTCCAAGCTGAATTTTGATAGTCCTTACGGTTCGTCCTTAAATGGCTTCCAAAGTTAGCGGGAGGGGCCCGTTTTACAAAAAAGGCCAAAAATCACAAACGAAACCTCCAGTCAATCCCAAATTTGAATCACATGTCAAGGGTGGTTTACTCAACGGATCCCCAAAAGCATTTCCACTTTGATCCATAGGGGGGCGCCACAAATGCGCAAAATGTAACCGTTTAATGCAAAAACATTATTTCGGGGTGGATCGATCCTCTCAAAATGAAACGCAAGTGATCTCATGAGAGACGTGACAATGTAATTGGCGCAGCCTCCGACAGTATTCCTCCCAGCGTATTCCTCGAGTCCCGGCAGCCGCAGCCCACGACCGGCGTCGGCGCAACCACACTTTGCAATTGCCCTGAATTGCGACGCGTCTAGTTCTTATTATTATTATAGATAAACAATAGTTTAGATCGTCTCTCCTCCCACAGTTTATTTTTCCCAATTTAGTGCTATATGTCAAAATGACCGGCTTCATCGGGAATCGTGTGCTTGTATTTTGCTAAGAGATTGGTTGCATAGTTTTATTGATATTGATTTATTAGTGCATTAAATTTCCCCATCCACTTCAATGAAAAAGTGAAAAAACTCAAATTCAAGTATTTTTTTCTCAGAAACCGTAAGAGCTAGAGTTACCAGATTTGGAGGGGAGGTTCCTAATTTAGTCCGAAATTATTGATAAAATAATTACACTAATCGGCCACATGGTGGCGCTATAACAGCCCCCTTTACGTTTTGGCCTATAACTCTTGAACCGTAGGCCGTAAAATCAAAATTTCTTTTTCGCTTGATTCCTTGGGTCATGACGCATCTCCCCATATAGGCCACGCCCATTTGCGTCAGGATAGATTTTCCGCCATTTTGAATTTTCTTCAAAACACACTTTTAGCTCCTCCTCCCATATATTTTGTCCAAATTTAACAAAAATCGGTACACATGATCTCTGGGCCCATGCGATAAACATATCCAAACGGCATTTTGATAGTCCTTACCGTTCGTCCGTAAATGGCTTCCAAAGTTAGTGGGAGGGGCCCGCTTTACCAAAAATGCTACAAATCACGAACGAAACGTCCGGTCAATCCCAAATTTGAATCACATGTCGAGGGTGGTTTACTCAACGAATCCCCAAAATAATTTCCACTTTGACCCATAGAGGGCGCCACAAATGCCCAAAACGTAACCGTTTTATGCAAAAACATGATTTTTGGGGGATCAATCCTCTCAAAATGAAAAGCAAGTGATCTCAGGAGTGACGTGACAATGTAATTGCCGCAGCCTCCGACGGTATTCCTCCCAGCGTATTACTCGGGTCCCGGCGGCACCGACCCGCGAATCGCGTCGGCGCAACCACACTTTGCAATTGCCCTGAATTGCGACGCGTCTAGTTTCATGGTCTTCCAGATAAACAATACTTTGCCGCGCATCTCCTCCCACAGTTTATTTTTCCCAATTTAGTGCCATATGTCAAAATGACCGGCCTCACCGGGAATCGTGTGCTTGTATTTTGCTAAGAGATTGGTTGCATAGTTTTATTGATATTGATTTATTAGTGCATTAAATGTCCCCATCCGCTTTAATGTAAAAGTGAAAAAACTCAAATTCAAGTATTTTTTTCTCACAAACCGTATGAGCTAGAGTTACCAGATTTGGAGAGGAGGTTCATGATTTAGTCCGAAATTATTGAAAAAATAATTACACTAATCGGCCACATGGTGGCGCTATAACAGCGCCATTTACGTTTTGGCCTATAACTCTTGAACCCTAGGTCGTAAAATCAAAATGTCTTTTTCCCTGGATTCCTTGGGTCACTACGCATCTCCCCACATAGGCCACGCCCATTTGCGTCAGGATAGATTTTCCGCCATTTTGAATTTTCTTCAAAACACACTTTTTGCACCTTTTCCTAATTTTTTTTTCCAAATCTCACAAAAATCGGTACACGTGATCTATGCACTCATGCGATAAACCTATCCAAACGGCATTTTGATAGTCCTTACCGTTCGTCCGTAATTGGCTTCCAAAGTTAGTGGGAGGAGCCTGTTTTACCAAAAATGCCAAAAATCACGAACGAAACGTCCAATCGATCCCAAATTTGAATCACATGTCGAGGGTGGTTTACTCAACAAATCCCCAAAAGCATTTCCACTTTGACCCATAGGGGGCACCACAACTGTGCAAAACGTAACCGTTTGATGCAAAAACATGATTTTTGGGGGGATCACTCCTCTCAAATTGAAAAGCAGGTGATCTCAGGAGTGACATGACGATGTCATTGGCCCGCTACATTTGTGGGAGGGGCTTATTTATTTTAGTGGGAGGGGCCTATTTCTTCAAATCAAAACGCCATGTATCACGAACACAGGATCCAATCAGCACCAAATTCGAATGGCACGTCACGCGGCCTCCGACGGTATTCCTCCAAGCATATTCCTCAAGTCCGGGCGGCGGAAACCTGCGACCGGCGTCGGCGCAACCACACTTTGCAATTGCCCTGAATTGCGACGCGTCTAGTTAGTGTGGTTGCCCTAACAGGGCAACCAGACTATAGTAATCCTCACACTTTATTCTTATTATTATTATAGATAAACAATAGTTTAGATCGTCTCTCCTCCCACAGTTTATTTTTCCCAATTTAGTGCTATATGTCAAAATGACCGGCTTCATCGGGAATCGTGTGCTTGTATTTTGCTAAGAGATTGGTTGCATAGTTTTATTGATATTGATTTATTAGTGCATTAAATTTCCCCATCCACTTCAATGAAAAAGTGAAAAAACTCAAATTCAAGTATTTTTTTCTCAGAAACCGTAAGAGCTAGAGTTACCAGATTTGGAGGGGAGGTTCCTAATTTAGTCCGAAATTATTGATAAAATAATTACACTAATCGGCCACATGGTGGCGCTATAACAGCCCCCTTTACGTTTTGGCCTATAACTCTTGAACCGTAGGCCGTAAAATCAAAATTTCTTTTTCGCTAGATTCCTTGGGTCATGACGCATCTCCCCATATAGGCCACGCCCATTTGCGTCAGGATAGATTTTCCGCCATTTTGAATTTTCTTCAAAACACACTTTTAGCTCCTCCTCCCATATATTTTGTCCAAATTTAACAAAAATCGGTACACATGATCTCTGGGCCCATGCGATAAACATATCCAAACGGCATTTTGATAGTCCTTACCGTTCGTCCGTAAATGGCTTCCAAAGTTAGTGGGAGGGGCCCGCTTTACCAAAAATGCTACAAATCACGAACGAAACGTCCGGTCAATCCCAAATTTGAATCACATGTCGAGGGTGGTTTACTCAACGAATCCCCAAAATAATTTCCACTTTGACCCATAGAGGGCGCCACAAATGCCCAAAACGTAACCGTTTTATGCAAAAACATGATTTTTGGGGGATCAATCCTCTCAAAATGAAAAGCAAGTGATCTCAGGAGTGACGTGACAATGTAATTGCCGCAGCCTCCGACGGTATTCCTCCCAGCGTATTACTCGGGTCCCGGCGGCACCGACCCGCGAATCGCGTCGGCGCAACCACACTCTGCAATTGCCCTGAATTGCGACGCGTCTAGTTAGTGTGGTTGCCCTAACAGGGCAACCAGACTATAGTACTTGATGAACTTTATTTCTAGATAAACAATACTTTAGACCTTATCTCCTCCCACAGTTTTTATTCCCCAATGTTGTGCCATATCTCAAAATGACCGTCTTGACCTGGAATCGTGCGCTTGTATTTTGCTAAGAGATTGGTTAAATAGTTTAATTGATATTGATTTATTAGTGCATTAAATTTCCCCATCCGCTTTAATGTAAAAGTGAAAAAACTCAAATTCAAGTATTCTTTTCTCAGAAACCGTAAGAGCTAGAGTTACCACATTTGGAGGGGAGGTTCATAATTTAGTCCAAAATTATTTTAAAAAAAATCACACCAATCGGCCACATGGTGGCGCTATAACAGCCCCCTTTACGTTTTGGCCTATAACTCTTGAACCGTAGGTCGTAAAATCAAAATTTCTTTTCACCTGGATTCCTTGGGTCACGACGCATCTCCCCATATAGGCCACGCCCATTTGCGTCTGGATAGATTTTTTTATATTGATTTATTAGTGCATTAAATTTCCCCATCCACTTTAATGGGAATTGCAAAAACTCCCATTCAAGTATTTTTTTCTCGGAAACCATAAGGGCTAGAGTTACATGACTTGGAGGGGAGGTTAATAGTTTATTGCAAAATTATTTTAAAAAAAATCACACCAGTCGGCCACATGGTGGCGCTATAACAGCCCACTTTACCTTTTGGCCTATAACTCTTGAACCGTAGGTCGTAAAATCAAAATTTATTTTTCCCTAGATTCCTTGGGTCATGACGCAGCTCCCCATATAGGCCACGCCCATTTGCGTCAGGATATATTTTCCGCCATTTTGAATTTTCTTCAAAACACACTTATTGCTCCTTTTCCTTCAAATTTTGTCCAAATCTCACACAAATCGGTACACGTGATCTATGGACCCATGCGATAAAGATATCCAAACGGCATTTTGATAGTCCTTACCGTTCGTCCGTAAATGGCTTCCAAAGTTAGCGGGAGGGGCCCGTTTTACAAAAAAAAACACAAATCACGAACGAAGCGTCCAGTCAATCCCAAATTTTAATCACATGTCAAGTGTGGTTTACTCAACAAATCCCCCAAAGCATTTCCACTTTGAGCCATAGGGGGCGCCACAACTCTGCAAAACGTAACCGTTTGATGCAAAAACATGATTTTTGGGGGGATCACTCCTCTCAAATTGAAAAGCAGGTGATCTCAGGAGTGACATGACGATGTCATTGGCCCGCTACATTTGTGGGAGGGGCTTATTTATTTTAGTGGGAGGGGCCTATTTCTTCAAATCAAAACGCCATGTATCACGAACACAGGATCCAATCAGCACCAAATTCGAATGGCACGTCACGCGACCTCCGACGGTATTCCTCCAAGCATATTCCTCAAGTCCGGGCGGCGGCAACCTGCGACCGGCGACGGCGCAACCACACTTTGCAATTTCCCATAATTGCGACGCGTCTAGTTAGTGTGGTTGCCCTAACAGGGCAACCAGACTATTGTTCTTGATGAACTTTATTATTATTCTATATAAACAATATTTCAAACTGCTACTCCTCCCACAGTTTTTATCCCCCAATGTTGTGCCATATCTCAAAATGACCGTCTTGACCTGGAATCGTGCGCTTGTATTTTGCTAAGAGATTGGTTAAATAGTTTAATTGATATTGATTTATTAGTGCATTAAATTTCCCCATCCGCTTTAATGTAAAAGTGAAAAAACTCAAATTCAAGTATTTTTTTCTCAAAAACCGTAAGAGCTAGAGTTACCAGATTTGGAGAGGAGGTTCATGATTTAGTCCGAAATTATTGAAAAAATAATTACACTAATCGGCCACATGGTGGCGCTAAAACAGCGCCCTTTACGTTTTGGCCTTTAACTCTTGAACCGTAGGTCGTAAAATCAAAATGTCTTTTTCCCTGGATTCCTTGGGTCACTACGCATCTCCCCATATAGGCCACGCCCATTTGCGTCAGGATAGATTTTCCGCCATTTTTAATTTTCTTCAAAACACACTTTTTGCACCTTTTCCAATTTTTTTTTTCCAAATCTCACAAAAATCGTTACACGTGATCTATGGACTCCTGCGATAAACCTATCCAAACGGCATTTTGATAGTCCTTACCGTTCGTCCGTAATTGGCTTTCAAAGTTAGTGGGAGGAGCCCGTTTTACCAAAAATGCCAAAAATCACGAACGAAACGTCCAATCAATCCCAAATTTGAATCACATGTCGAGGGTGGTTTAGTCAACAAATCCCCAAAAGCATTTCCACTTTGATCGATAGGGGGCGCCACAACTGCGCAAAACGTAACCGTTTGATGCAAAAACATGATTTTTGGGGGGCTCAAAATGAAAAGCAGGTGATATCAGGAGTTACATGACGATGTCATTGGCCCGCTACATTTGTGGGAGGGGCCTATTTATTTAGTGGGAGGGGCCTATTTCTTAAAATCAAAACGCCATGTATCACGAACGCAGGATCCAATCGGCACCAAATTCGAATGGCACGTCGCACGGCCTCCGACGGTATTCCTCCAAGCGTATTCCTCAAGTCCCGGCGGCGGCGACCCGCGACCGGCGTCGGCGCAACCACACTTTGCAATTGCCCTGAATTGCGACGCGTCTAGTTAGTGTGGTTGCCCTAACAGGGCAACCAGACTATAGTACTCTATACTCTTTATTTATTTATTTATAGATAAACCTTATTTCAAACCGCTACTCCTCCCACAGTTTTTATCCCCCAATGTCGTGCCATATCTCAAAATGACCGTCTTGACCTGGAATCGTGCGCTTGTATTTTGCTAAGAGATTAGTTAAATAGTTTAATTGATATTGATTTATTAGTGCATTAAATTTCCCCATCCGCTTTAATGAAAAAGTGAAAAAACTCAAATTCAAGTATTTTTTTCTCTGAAACCGTAAGAGCTAGAGTTACCAGATTTGGAGGGGAGGTTCATAATTTATTCCGAAATTATTTAAAAAATAATTACACTAATCGGCCACATGGTGGCGCTATAACAGCCCCCTTTACGTTTTAGCCTATAACTCTTGAACCGTAGGTCGTAAAATCAAAATTTATTTTCCCCTGGATTCCTTGGGTCACGACGCATCTCCCCATATAGGCCACGCCCATTTGCGTCAGGATAGATTTTCCGCCATTTTGAATTTTCTTCAAAACACACTTTTTGCACCTTTTCCTACAGATTTTGTCCAAATCTCACAAAAATCGGTACATGTGATCTATGGACCCATGCGATAAACATCTCCAAACGGCATTTTGATAGTCCTTACCGTTCATCCGTAATTGGCTTCCAAAGTTAGTGGGAGGGGCCCGTTTTACCAAAAATTTCAAAAATCGCGAACGAAACGTCCAATTGATCCCAAATTTTAATCACATGTCGAGGGTGGTTTACTCAACGAATCCCCAAAAGCATTTCCACTTTGGTCCATAGGGGGCGCCACAAATGCACAAAACGTAACCGTTCGATGCAAAAACATTATAATTTTTTGACCAATCCACTCCATTAAGTTACACATGATCTCTGATGACATGTGACAATGTAATTGGCTTGCACAATTAGTGGGAGGGCCCTACAAAAATTGTTAAAGCCTGTGACTTTATTTGGACAAATAAATAATTTGTATTTTATAATTCAATAAGTTTTATTATTTAATTGATATTTATTGTTAATTAAATGTTTTTTTGTTTTGTTTAGGAAACATTTGACATTTCCTGGGAGGAATCTACCTGCCTTTTGTGGTTTATTATAATAATAAGTATTTTAAATTATCATTATTATTATTATTATTATTACAATTATTATTATTATTATTATTATTATTATTGCTGTTGTTTCGTTATTTTACTTTTTAGTTATAAAAAACAAAATAACTACATAGAAATATTTCAGTAAAAAAAAAATTAAGACTAATGTAAGGATCATTTTCAGAGGTTAGAAAATATTTTTCATCTCATTAACTCCCTGGGAGGAATCTACCTGCCTTTTGTGGTTTATTATAATAATAATTATTTTAAATTATTCTTATTCTTATTCTTATTATTCTTATTATTATTATTATTATTATTATTATTGCTGTTGTTGTTTTGTTATTTTACTTTTTGGTTATAAAAAACTAAATAACTACATAGAAATATTTCAGTAAAATTCATTTTTTAAGATTAATGTAAGGATCATTTTCAGAGGTTAGAACATATTTTTCTTCTCATTAACTCCTTTTAGTCTTTATTTTTATTTTCATTAGCCTAACTTCTTTTTTTTTTAACTTATACTTTACTTTTAGTTTTATGCCGCTGTTCTATCATGATGTAGCCTCGGTCCCAGCCTCACTTATCTGCAGTGGTGGAAAAAGTACTCAAATGTTTTATTTAAGTAAAAGTATCAATACTGCAATGTAAAAAGTACTTTGTTACAAGTAAAAGTCCGGAATTCAAAATATACTTGAGTAAAAGTACAAAAGTATTGGTATCAAAATGTACTTAAAGTACCAAAAGTAAAAGTACCAAAATGTTTGAAAATAGCAGATCTACAAGCTCACAACGCGTCGCGATGTGAGCTTGTAGATCGGCTATTTTCAAATAGCCTAGTTATATAATAGGTCTAAAGTGGTTAATGTATGTTTTATAATGTAATAATTGATATCTGCAAAGTAACTAGTAACTAAAGTTTTCAAATAATTGTAGTGGAGTAAAAGTACAATATTTGCCTCTGAGATGTAGTGGAGTAAAAGTAAAAGTATAGACAATTGGAAATACTCCAGTAAAGTAAAAGTACCTCAAAATTGTACTTAAGTACAGTACTTGAGTAAATGTACTTAGTTACTTTACACCACTGCTTATCTGCGAAAAGAAGATCATGATCATGATGTCACGTCAGATGATGTAACGATACACGTTAGCGTTGCCATGTCCGCTTATTATAAGCGAATTGTGGCTACTTTTTCTCTCAAGTTGCTCGTAAATATTTGTGGTTGTGACTTTTTGGCATTTTTCTTAAAGTGCAGTTTCTTATCGCAAGGAGTTGTGAGCTTGTTGATCGGCTTTTTTCAAATAGCCTAGTTTTTAAATGGCGAAGGGCTCGCTTCTTTTGGGCTTGTTTTCATAGACCTGGTTGCTTGTTTCTGTCGCAAAACCTGGCAACCCTTAAAGCACATGCTGAGACAAGCCACCCCCCTGCTCCCTTACTTCTCAGAACTTGGTTTGCCGGTCGGAGATATAGGGTGCGTTCGGAAATACAGCACTGAGCGCACTGGCCAATACAAACTAATAGGCGAGTGCGCTCCGGTGTGCAATATCCGAACGCACCCATTGTAGCGAGAGAAAGTGCTAACCATTAAACTTCATTTGCCTTTATATCATATCTGATCTACACCTTTTCTTCGGAGGAGTTTCATTTCGTCGTCTTTTGTGTGAGGTGAGTAATAATATAATTGTTGTATTATAGTATAATCCGTCTTATTAGCCGCTAACTTTACAAGCTAACGTCGCATCGTCGTGGATGAACGCCAACCTGGTGTTTGCACTTTTCCCCGTTTTGTTCCGTACATCTACTTAAACGTTCACATTTCAAACAAAGTGTTTACCCGATGGCCATGGATGTTATAATTATGTACGGGCCCTCAGAAGTAGCCGTATCTTCCGTATTGTTCAATTAAAATACTTTTAATCCGATCGGTGGCCATTTTCTCATAGAGTTATATTGTATCAGAGTGCAATACACTTCCCAACCGATAGGGTCACACAGTTGAAAGCATGGCGGAAATGGTGAGAGACTGGCCACCGATCGGATTAAAATGTTTTTTATTGAACAATACGGAACATACTGGTACTTCTGTGGGCCCCTACATAATTGTAACATCCGTGGCCATGAGATAACCACTTTATATTTGAAATGTGAACGTTTATGTAGATGTATGGTTCGTATATGGACAAAGTGCAAACACCAGGTTGAAGTTAATTCCATGGCTAGTTCTGTAGGCTAAGCTAAGTTTGTTTTTGGTGTCGGTGAGACATCGTCTCACAATCGACCATATATCTGTATCAATTCATTATATATAACACAAAATGCAGCTTTTAATCGACTATGCATTTGTTTGTTATATATTCTGTTAAAATAAAACTTGTGATTAAGACCGACAACTAGCCACTAACAGGAATTCTCCTGTAGGACTTAAGTAAGTGTGTGTGAGTGTGTGTGTGTGTGTGTGTGTGTGAGAGAGAGCGAGAGAGAGAGAGAGAGAGAGAGAGCGTGCGTGTGTGTCAATACTGTTTTTGCAATATTTTTACAGATTGAAAAGTAGCAGATCTACAAGCTTACTTGTGTGCTTAGAATAAATTACCTCAATGGAAAAAGCACACTTACACTATTGAATATAGCAGATGTAGAAGCTCATTTGTAGATCTACATAAGATGTGGTGTGAGCAACTGTCTATGTAAATCAATAACAAATGTATCTTAAGTTTAAGTTTGTGTCTAAAATAAATATATTTGTTAATTCATGATAAATATGTTTTAATTCATTTGCAGGTGTGGTGGAGATCTTGTTTGTTGGTGACAAGAGCAGACAGACCTCTTCCAGTGTAACACTACTGCAAGCCAGGTTTGTTAAACCTGACACATTTGTAATCATCTAATGTTTCCATTATGAAAATGGTCTTGGGGTCAAAATGGCAGATCTACAAGCTCATAGCGTGCCACTCGGTACTGCGCTATGAGCTTGTAGATCTGGTATTTTTGAAAAATTGTGCAAATCTTTGAATATATATATTCTATAAATAGTTTGTAAAACACGTATGTTGCTATATCAGTGGTGCTCCAACTTTTCCATGTCAAGGACCCTCAAAATGATATGTATTTGGCCGCGGACTCCCATCTTAAAATGATTTTGAAAAAATGGCACATACAAGCTCATTGCGGGTCATATTATATTTTACAAGTGACCTTGTAGATCTGCTTTTTCAGCTTTTCTCACTATTTGATATGTTTGGCAAATATTTGTAGATGCCTTTGAATACTTGCTTGTAGATCTTCTATTTTTGAATAGCCAAAGAAATCTGTAATTGACACATAGATGCGTCCCCGGTCTTAAGGGGTTGAAAGCAGTTACTGTGTTAACCCAGAAGGAGCATACTAGCAGCCCTACTTAAGTAAGACTGTTTGCATACAGTCTGGTGGTATAGTTGCTGTGTTTTCACGTTGTGGATGCAATGTATTATTTAGTATATTCATTTCCATTTGAAAGTATGCTTTAATAAGCACCTGACAAACAAACATGCTCACTTGTGTGTGCCTAATTGTCTTTGGGTAAATCCAGGGCCAGTGTTTAAGGAGGCATCGCTGTCATATTAGATTTATTTGGCTATATATAGATATACAAGCTCATAGCGCAGCACCAAGTGAGCTTGTAGATCTGCTATTTTTGAAAAACCTTTAAAGTTTGCAAACATTTTTAACTCTGATCTGTGCTTCTGGGGGTCTCTGGAACAACTTATTTTTACATAAGGGTCCGCAGCAAAATACATATAATTTTAGGGGTCCTTTGCCAACATTTTTAACTATATGCCATTGGGAGTCCCTGGAACAACATATTTTGAGATTGGGGTCTGCGGCCAAATGCATATCATTTTGGGGGTCCTTGACATGGAAAAGTGGAGCACATTGTGTGCCACTCTACTATGATGAAGTAAGGCAGTGGTTCTCAAACTTGTTAATTTCAAGGACTTTTATGTAGATGTACAGGCCGTAAATGGATAAAGTGCAAACATCAGGTTGAAGTCATGTTTCAGAGCTAGGTCTGTTTGCTACATCATTGTTTTACATAACATCGTTTCACAATCGACCTATTTGTAACAATCCATTATATAACACAAAATGCAACCTTGCATTTGCTATATACATTGTTAAAATTGTGAATAAACAAACACAGACCACTAGCCACTAACAGGATAAAGTAGGGCTGAGATGAGGTGGGTGTGGGGGTCACACATGGTCACACCACTTAACCTTATTTAAAATAGCAGATCTACAAGCTCATTTTCTGAGCTTCTAGATCTGCTATTGTCCCTATATTGACATGCTCACGCCCTTTTGCTCAGACTGTCTGTCTATCTGTGTACGGCGTGAGTACTGTACAGTGTTGCATTGCTGATTTGGTATGTTGGCAGGTGGCATAGATGGACAAATATTGTACTTGTAATCCATTACAATTATTTGAAATCTTACTTTGTAGATTGTGCTTACTGTTTGAAAACAGGCTATATTAACCACTTCAGCCCTATTTAAACTGTAACTATTTGAAAATGGTAGATCTACAAGTTCACAATGCGACGTGTTGTGAGCTTGTAGATTTGCTATTGTCCAATTATCTCCCAAATTGCCAGACATCTGTAGCCATGTGATAACAAGGCATTATACATATTTGAAAATGGCAGATCTACAAGCTCACTGTAAACGTGTAGCCTTATATTAAATAGCCATATATTAAATAGCCAATCTACAAACTCACTTGTGAGCTTGTAGATCTACTATTGTCTATTGATATGCATGTACTTTAATAGCTTTGTGTCTAAAATATTGTATTTGTTTTTTTACAGCTCTGGCTGTGGACCCAGGTGACAGACACACCATCCCAGACCTACTGCAAGGTGTGTAACATCCTGATCCTATTTGAGATGTAACTATCTAATGTTGGCTTATTGACATTGTCTTGGGGTCAAATACTAGGTTATGGGGGTCTGTGGTCTATGCATAGGCTAAAAAATGGAAGCTCCTTGACATTACAATAGTTTGAGAACCACTGGTATCCAGGTGACAATTATGTGTTGCTTCAGGTTTCGATAGAGTCGTCAGCTGACTGAAAGGTGATAATACAGGATATGCGTGTGACATCATCATCAAACCCGGAAGTTATGCAGGAATGCCTACTGAGTGTCAAAAAAATACTTTCTGGCCTTGACAGCCCATGCATCCAAACAGAAAAGTCATATCTGATTGCACTTTCGGCGGGGGGAAACATTTAAAAAATATATTAAAAATAAATGAAAAAAGTAATGGAAAATTCATGGCCCCCTCACGCATTAGAGTGTCCTACTAATGTGTGAGGGGGCCTTTATTTTGCCATAACTTCTTTCATTTTTTTTAAATATATATTTTTTAATGTTTATTTTATGTGAAAGTGAAATATCCCTTTAAACAATGTTAAACTCACTTTGCATGTTGCTTTGCCACTCGCTTTGCCACTCGATGTGCCATTCACTTTAAGCATGCTCATATCCTCTATAGGGGGTGATTAGAGGTATTGAATAAATTGCCCATGTTGATGCCCATTAAAGGAGGAGTTCACCCAAAAAATGGGTTTCTTTGCTATTGTCCCGGTTATAGAAAGCTATATAAATGGTGCATTTATATAGCGCTTCTATCCGCAGCGCTTTACATTGATTGTGCCATTAACCCATTCACACACACATTCATACACCGATGGCGGAGGAAACCATGCAAGGCACCAACCTGCTCATCGGGAGCAATTAGGGGTTCAGCGTCTTGCTCAAGGACACTTCGACACTAACTCTAGGGGAGCGCCCCAGCCCGGGATCAAACTGGGAACCTTGTGGTTTTCCAGTTCACTCTACCCGGCCACTCTACCACTGAGCCACTGCCGCCCCATATGCTATATGCTGATAGCCATCATTGCTTTGTGTTTGTTTAGTAACAGGGAACACCCTGTCTCTGCAGGTCCCTTTTAAACAGAAAATAAAGGGTGGGTTGCCAATTTCATCCAATCATAATCAATAAATTGATTGGATAGGCTGGGTCCTGTATGAGTTCTCTCTCCTGATTGGATGAAATTGGTCTCTCAAATTCACAATTTCGTATTAAAGGCAGTTACTGTATTCACCCAGAAGGAGTATACTAGCAGTATCACCCCTACTTAAGTAAGACTGTTTGCATACTGGTACATTGGTGTAGTTAACTGGTATAGTTGCTGTGTTTTCACGTCGTGGATGCAATGTATTTTTTAGTATATTCATTTCCATTTGAAAGTATGCTTTAATAAGTACCTGACAAACAAACATGCTCACTTGTGTGTCTAATTGTCTTGCGGTCAATCCAGGGCCAGTGTTTAAGGAGCCATTGCCAATATCGATAGCTTGATTTACGTATATTGTGATAAGTGCTAGGCATGCCTGAATTTTTTATTAACCCTTTAAGACTGGGATCGCTGCCATTTTAGATTTCTTTGGCTATTCAAAAATAGCAGATATACAAGATCATAGCGCAGCACCAAGTGAGCTTGTAGATCTGCTATATTTGAAAAATCTTGAAAGTTTGCAAACATTTTTAACTCTGATCTGTGCTTCTGGGGGTCCCTGGAACAACACATTTTGACATAAGGGTCCGCTGCCAAATACATATCATATTGGGGTTCCTCTGCGAACATTTTTAACTCGGATATGTGCTTCTGGGAGTCCCTGGAACACCATATTTTGAGATGGGGTCTGCGGCCAAATGCATATCATTTTGCGGGTCCTTGACATGGAAAAGTGGAGCACCAAGACACGTTGGCAGCTAGTAGATCTGCTATTTTTTACTCTTATTGTATGCCACTCTTGTATGATGATGTAGGGCAGTGGTTCTCAAACTTTTATGTAGATGTACTGGCCGTAAATGGATAAAGTGCAAACACCAGGTTGAAGTCATGTTTCAGAGCTAGCTCTGTTAGCTACATCATTGTTTTTCATAACATTGTGTCACAATCCACCTCCGCCTATTTGTAACAATCCATTATATAACACAAAATGCAACCTTGCATATGTTATATATATTCTGTGAAAAATTGTGATTAATAATCCAGAGGCCCAACGAGCCATCGTTAGCCTACTAATGTTACACAGCTGATTGGCAACATGCGTTAAACGCATCCACCACATTACTCTGATCTCCAAACAAGTTGGAGAACACTTTTACTTTGGCTGGTCAATTTAAGATGACAACAGCAACAAAGGTTATTAGTAGACCTGTATGTATGATGATCAGTTAATATTCCAGACAGTGGTGTATCCAAGACGAAGAAGAATTTATAATTTTGTCTAAAATACAGTATTTTTGATTGATATTTTCAGCTGTGGCGTGGCTGTACACCGGACCTGATATCTTGGCCAACACAGCTGTGGACTGAGGGGACCATCCCAGACTGCACTACTGCAAGGTTTGTTTAACATAACATGACACCAAGCGTTTTAGATCTAACTATCTAATGTTAGCATATGGAAATTGTCTTGGGGTCAATCCATTCTGTTTTTAATGAATCATTGCCAATATATATACTCTATGTAGCTTAACTCTTTAACTGCCATATCAAGCAAAAAAAAAAACGGTGATTTTACTGTACCTTTGAAAAATCATGGAATAATCTCTGTGACTGCCGTCCTCACAGAGATCGGTGCATTACATGCATGGGGTTATCAAGATTCCCAGGAGGGGTCCCCAAATTATTTTGTTGGTCCCCAGATTATTAGCTTAATTGAAACACATTTTCTTTATTTTTTAAATGCCAACTGACCCAACTCCTATTATTTTTAGCTTATTTTGCACACTTTATTGTCTCCGCCAGGCCGGAAGGCATGGCTGAGACTGTTTTGCACCCTGTGTGTGTGTGTGTGTCATTCTGTCTGTGGACAGTCAATCTCTGGTATCGTTGGCTTGATGGCAGTAAAACTGTGCACACACGCTCTCTGGATGCCAGAGCAGAATTATGTCCCAAATCAGTCACATGGGCCTGTAATTGTACCACCAGGAGGCCGATTTTTGCAAAACACACTTTTGACCGTGCTTCTACACATGTTGTCCAAACATGGCGCTAATCGGTACACAGTATCTCTATTGTCATTAAACAAAACCGGTCTTTCAGATTTGTCATATTCCATCCTCATTGGCTTCCAAAGTTTGCAGGATTGCTCCGTTTTGAACAAAATGCCTCAAATCATGAACACGGCGTGCAATTTCTGTGACATTTTGCAAGCACATTCCCACTTGGCAGAGGAAGAAATGCCACTTGAAAAATGTCACGTCAGCCTCATGGTGGCGTTATAGAAGGTCGATTCATGTTTTTACCTATAACTGCACCGATCTGTGTAAAACTTTGTATGCACACTCCCTAGTGGCCAAGAAAGCCTTTGCCCTGCATTTTTCACATCTGCCTTTTATAGCGCCATCAGGTGGCTGACTTGTGTAAAACTTATTTTTGATATTACTCATTCAGATTTTATCCAAATTGCATGCAAATAGTCATGTGATCAAGATGGATCTGTTGGACCTTTCATATTCCATCCTGATTAGCTAAGATTGACATCTAAAGTGGGCAGCAGTGGCCTATTTTGAACAGAATACCGCAAATTATAGCACCGTCTGATTGCGGTGAAACTTTACACGCACATTCGCACTACTTTGAGATACAAGTGCCACCCTCTTAAAGGTAGGGTAAGTGATATTTTTGGGTTAAAACAAAAAGTATTTTGTTAAAAGGTTAAAGCACTATATTCTGATAATAATCATTGCTATAGAGTGTTTTTTCAGTAACAGGAGTCTCCCCGTCTCTCCAGCTCTTTAATAAACAGAAAATACATTTTCTGGTAGGTGTCAAAATCTCAGCCAATCAGGAGAAAGTACCCATTTTTAAGCTTAATTTTTATAGTGTTCCAGTTCAAATTTTTCCTGCTCATTCCTTAGTGTCATCACTTCCAATTTCACTTGTTTAATCTATATCTTGATTGAGTTCTCTATCCTGATTGGATAAAATTGGAAATGAAACTGAAACGAAAATGCATTTTCTGTTTTATAAAGAGCTGGAGAGACATGGAGACTCATTATATGGACAGGACACTCTATAGTAACGAGCACTATCAGAACATAGACCCATTTTGCAATTATTTGAATAATTGCAAATCACTTACCCTACCTTTAACATTGCCCTATTATAGTTCCATCAGGAGGCCGATTTTTGCAAAACAATTGTTTTTAGATTAGTCCCACAAATGTTGTCCAAACATCACGCAAATCGGTACACATTATCTTCATAGTCAATTGATCAAAACAAATCTGTCCAGTTCATATTCATCCTGATTGACACATTCCAAACATTGCTGGCCCACAATAACCTACCTGACCTGGTGGAGACCTGTGCTCCGAGAAGCACTTTCTCTAGTTGCATTCTGTTTCCACACATTTTCAAAAGGTCATGACTATATAGGATTCAATTTAGTCAAAGTCTTAATCAAAACATTCAAATGGAATAAAACAAAATGGTTACACCATTACTCTACAGATAAATGGTAACATTAGTGTTTGCAACAGTAAACTTATAAATTAATGCATTATTTCCCCACACTGCTATACCTAATATAAACTATGCAGATGATATGCGTACTTCAATTCTATGGTGTACTCATCATATACATCATCTTTGGTATACATATATGCTTATGTAATACTTTCTCTCTTTAGTTATACTTTTCCAAATGTTTTGGTTAATATTGTATAAAATGTTGAATAGTTAAAGTTTAACAAGGGATAGTTAGCTTTGTTTGATATAGCCATAATAGCATGAATGGTAGATGGATATAAAATAAAATAAGCACCATACATACAAATGCAGCTGTTAGATTGCTAACACATCAATAATGCACATTATGGAAAGATGAGAGAACTCAACGCAGTCAGAGAAATTACTTCATATGTACCGATACTTGATCATAGACAAAGATTGTAATCAAAAATGTGCCCTTTAAACAGCCATAACTCCAGTTCCGAACATGCTTAACGCGCCAAACTTGGTATGTGCAATAGTAGCTATAACACTTCAAATGGCTATGCTTCAGTGACCCATGTCATAGCAGTGCAACATAGGACTAGGTTTGAAGGCTGCGCAACGGCCTGAAAATCTACCGTCATAAATCTAATTATATCTAAAACTATAGCGCTAGTCTGAAATTGTTCTTTTTTTTTTCTAGTGTTCATCAGATCGGAACAGCTCTTCTGGTGACTGTTTAACGGTAAGTAAGTTAATTCTAGAAGCCTAGAGTGATTTGTGACTAATGCTACACTAGTATTGAAGGTGTTTTTTGGTAAAGAGTGTAAATTCTAATAAAAGTTCAGATCTAAAACTTGGTGACATCATGCCTCGTCGTGGGAAGAGATCTTTCGCTAAAAAGAAATGCTGGGATGCTAAATTGGCCCATACAGATTCACCAAACGGTTGCACAGAGGTCGATGAAGGGACACAAAATATATTTAGTCCAGCCCTGGAGTCTGTGGTAGAAATAGGTCAGCAACATGCACAGTCTGATGTTGAAGAACAAGACAACATTGGCGAGGCCATGGACCTTTCCAACAATGACCCTGTACAACAAGCATGCACCGTGCCACCCTCTGTGAAATCTGTGCAGGCATCCAAAAGCCAAAATCATCATAAGTTTTCCCAAATGTCAAAGAATCGGCAGTGTACATGCATGGGTCTGACATTTTTGGCACACCAACATGAAGGTCTTGACTTGAAGATGGATGATCTTGACAAGATACTGGACAAGGGAGACAGTCTGTATAAAAGAACAATAGAACAACTAAAAAGACAAAAGCTGTTTAAGTCATGCCAGCTGACAATGGAGGAAGTACCTCTCAAGGTGGAAACGGAATACAATACATACTCCGTGAAAAAATCTGACGTGGACATGGGATATATGAGAGCTGAGGGAGAGCCCTACCGACGGCATTGGTGGCTGAAGCTTCAGGAAAGACTTAAGTGTCTGTCTGAGAATGTCAAATATGCACTCCTAACAGTGTCACCACACACCATTGCTGTTTTTAGAGACAGGTCTGGAAGATATGGACTGTTTGACTCTCATCAGAGAAGTGCTGATGGCCTACCGTTGCCTGGAGGAAAAGCTGTAATGATGACCTTCACTCAGTTGGATGATCTATTCGCTAAGATTGACCAGCTAATTGACTTCTCACACTCAAACACTATTGACAAAATGCAGTTTGACTTCATGCCAGTGACATTTGAACAGACAAATGCTCGGTCACCCCATCTGTCAACAACACAAGTTCATCCTGACAACCTGATTAACAAAGAGCCTGTCGATCTAACTAGCCAGGATGAAACAAACACTGAACCTCCAATCACCAAGCATTCTCTGCAGGCAGGCCATTCACCATCAACACAAGTGATGTCAGACACTTCAAATGAAGGAGCCAACAAAATGAGTCAACAACGGAAACGGAAAATAATGAGGAGACAAAAGGACCAACTGCAATCTGATACCAAGGAAAAACCTAGGACTCCGAGGAAGGAATACATGAACAAATACATTGCCATGAGATGTATAACGGATGCAAAATTCAGGACACGGCAAAAACAATTTAAGAACTCATACTTCACAAGAACATACAATGAAGATGAGGAGTTCAGAGGGCAGCATCAAGTCAAAATGAAGGTATATGGCAAAAAGAGGTTCAAAGGAGATGAGGAGTTCAGAGGGCAGCATCAAGTCAAAATGAAGGCTTATGGAAACAAGAGGTTCAAAGGAGATGAGGAGTTCAGAGGGCAGCATCAAGTCAAAATGAAGGCTTATGGAAACAAGAGGTTCAGAGGAGATGAGAAGTTCAGGGAAAAGGTTAGGGAACACATGAAGTCCTACATGGCCCGCAGATGCAAAACGGACACATTCTTCAACATGCGCCGTGACATCCGACGTTCAATGAGAATAAGAAATTATTACAAGGACTTATGTGATGACCTGCGCAAACGGAGCATTGCTGTAAAAGCAAGGAAAGATTTAGCTACTGCGAGGATAGATTTAGCTCCCGCACCCACACAGAATGAGCTACTGCAAGGCGCTATAGCGAGTTTCCAGAACGTCATAAAACATGGACCAACTTTTGTTTGCACAACGTGCCATCGGACTCTTTTCTCTGATCAAGTGTATGTTTGTCATCGGTCAAATTACACGATCAAACCCCGCGTGGTTGCTGCCTGCTTAACAGGCAAATACCTTCATTCGTGTGATGATCAATGTGGAGGGCCGGAAGATTGCACTGTACCCGAAGAAAGGCGAAAAGAGTGGATTTGTCAATGCTGTCACAAAAGTGTAGTAGCAGGAAGAATGCCACGCTTGGCTGTCGCAAACAACCTGGAACTTGCACCCATTCCTCCAGAGCTCCGCCAACTCAATGTGCTGGAAAGACAAATATCGGCAATAGACATACCATTTGCCAAGATTCTCACACTTCCTAAAGGCAAACAGAGTGCTATATATGGTGCTGTGGTGTGCGTGCCAGCAGACGTGGAAACCACAGTAAACACCCTACCCAGAAGGCTCGACTCATCCCGTTTGTACAGGGTGAAACTGAAGAGACGTCTGCGGTACAAAGGTTATCATTTGTTTCACACTGTCAATATGACCAATGTCTTACTGGGCTTGAGGAAACTCATCGAGACACACCCCGACTACAAAAACATCACAATCCGAGATGATGAGAGCATCAACGATGAAAATGTGGAGGGCCATCTTGAAGACCTACCCACTGTTGAACTTGAAGACCTACCCACTGTTGAACAGACGGGCACAGACGAAGTCATGGACAGTTGTGACGACGCCGAAATGATGGAAGTAGCCGATGCGACTGAAACCCTCGACCCATCACAGAGAGTGGATCAACATCCACCCACTGCCCAAGATGAGCAAGATGCGCTGAGACCTGGACATGGCCTGGACAGTTGCTTGGAACCGGATGACATTGGACAAGAGACAATGACATACGGAGATGGCATATTCTGCATCGCCCCAGCTGAAGGAAACAGGCCTGTCAGCTATAGCACAGCCCCTAACCTCGAAGCAAGGGCCTTCCCTACATTGTTTCCAACTGGAGAGAACACGTTGGATCGGAAGAGAAAGCTCAAACTGACACCAAGCAGGTACTTCAACGCAAGGCTTTTCAATGTTGATGATCGTTTTGCAAGAGACCAAAGCTATCTCTTTTTTGCCCAGTTTGTTACAGAGACCCACTTGGCAAAAAACACCATCTCAATTCAATTGAGGAAGGGCAAACCCTTTACCAAGGATGGTCGCAGGATCTCCAACAAGATGTTGCAGGACAAGCATGAAGTTGAGAGACTGGTCAGAAACCGGGATGCAACAAGGTTCATGCAACCCCTTAGGGGGACGCCAGCCTACTGGCAGAAGACCATGTATGATTTGTTTGCCATGGTCCGTCAGTTAGGCCCACCTACCTTCTTTTTGACCTTAAGTGCTGCAGAATTCAGATGGCCAGAGGTCATAACGGCAATAAAAGCACAGCAAGGCCAAATAGTGGATTTTGACAAGCTGGACTGGAATGAGAAATGTGACATCCTCAGAAGCAATGCAGTGACTACCATGCGAATGTTTGACAAGCGAGTTCATTCTGCGTATTCAAAACTGCTGCGGTCTGATGCTCGCCCAATCGGACACGTCATAGACTGGTTCCATAGAATCGAGTATCAAAACCGGGGTTCGCCGCATGTTCACGCCTTAATGTGGGTAGCCGACGCCCCCAAACTTGGAGAAGACTCGGACGAGAAGATATGCGAATTTGCGGACCGCTACATTTCGTGCCAGCTGCCTGATCCAAACGAAAATCCTGTGCTTCACCGAATTGTCCAAGAAGTTCAGATGCACAGCAAAAACCACACAAAGTCCTGTAAGAAAGGTAACAAGACATGCAGGTTTGGATTCCCCAAGGCACCAGTGGACACAACCTGGTTAACTAACCCAACGCCAGTTGATCCAATGGAGGAAGTCATGGATGAAAACGAAAGGGGCGCAACAGGAGGAAATGAAGGAGCAAACGAAAGTGCAAAGAGGAGTACCGAAGGCATAGGCAAACAACAGAGGGCAAGAGCACAAGCTGCTTTGGCCAAACTCAAACCTCTGTATGATCTACTTCTGGACTTGCCATCAGAACTGACCGATCTCTCAGAGTTGCTGGCAAAGTGCAATTTGACTCACGAAGAGTACGACAGCTATCTTGAAGACTTGAGGAATGTCCAGGTCCTCTTGATGAAGCGTGGAGTCAAGGACTGCTATGTGAACAACTACAACCCAGTTTTGCTGGAGGCCTGGAATGCCAACATGGATATCCAGTTTGTCCTGGACCACTTTGTTTGCATCTCATACATGCTGTCCTACATATCCAAGGCCGAACATGAGATGGGTGAGCTTCTGAAACAAGTAGTCGAAGGCATAGACCCCACAAAAGTGACCGAAAGGGGTGCAATGAACGAACTTGTTCACGCATATGTGAAAAACAGACAGGTTAGCTCTCAGGAGGCAGTGGCCCGAACTTGCAGCTTGCAATTGAAGGAATGCTCCCGCGAAGTTGTCTTCCTCCCGACGGATGACAATGCAATGAAAATGAGCCTCCCGCTCAGCTTGCTGCAGAAAAGACCAGCCGATTCGAACCAAGTGTGGATGTCAGGGCTTCTTGACAAATACAACGCCAGACCCAAAACACTGGTGTTTGACAACATGTGTCTAGCAGAATTTGCATCCGAGTACAGGATTGTGTACGGTAGCGAAGCAAAAAAGCCAGATTGCCTGAAGCTGTCTGACAACATGGGAACCATTAAGAAGCGCTCGACGGATGGCCGACCCGCGGTTATCAGATACGCGAAGTTCTCGGAACAGAAGGACCCCGAGAAATACTTCGGCAACTTGCTGAAGGCTTACCTTCCGCATCGCTATCAGACCACACTGAAAACCGCAATCTTCCCCACCTACAAGGAGTTCTACGACTCTGCGTCTGTGAAAATACCTGGACAAAAATGGACATGCCGCGCAAATGCCATTGTTGATGAGAACAAAATGAGGTATGAAAAACACAGCAAATCGATGGAAGAAGCATTAGAGGAATTCATGAAGCATGGCCCTGCGGAAGATGCGTGGGCCAACATTGCCCCAGAAAATGAGCTCGAGCGGATGGAATGTCTTGCCGAACAAGATCAAGATCCACAGGCAGACGACGAACAAGACGACGTCCCAGAGTTCAGTTGTCAAGAGGTGGGTACAATTGTTGGTCACAGGGTATCGGCTCCGCAAATGAGCCTCGATTATCTGCGTTCAATGTGTCGAAACCTCAACCGGACTCAAGCCTCCATCTTTCACTCTGTACGTGAATGGTGCTTCAAGAGCGTACTCGACCAGAAACCCGAACCCTTCTTCTTCTTTGTCACTGGGGGTGCTGGAACTGGCAAATCACACCTGATCAAGTGCATCTACGGTGAGGCAACACGGATTCTCCGTCGACTCCCCAGACTGTTTGAGGAGACGGATGCATCCATGCCCACAGTGCTGCTGTCTGCGTTTACAGGAACTGCGGCATACAACATCGCGGGAAACACACTGCATTCCCTGTTGAAGTTGCCAAGAAAATTGAAACCACCCTACATAGGACTGGGAAACAAATTGGATGACGTGAGGGCAAAGCTGGGAAATGCGGAGATCATCGTCATAGATGAGGTGTCGATGATTTCAAAGGCTATGTTTATCTACATCCACTGGAGACTGCAAGAGATTAAAGGCAGTAAGAGGCCATTCGGCGGCATGTCGGTACTTGTAGTAGGCGACTTTTACCAGCTCCCTCCAACGTCAAGTGGGAAACCGCTCTGTGTGCTCGAGGAAGGCAAACCGGACCTTCTGCTCGAACACTTTCAGATGATCACGTTGACCGAGATCATGCGACAGAAAGATGATCTGCCCTACGCAGAGCTTCTGAATAGGTTGAGAGTCAAAGCGAAGAAGGATCCGCTGAGTGACGGAGACAAAGCACTCCTTGCTCAGAGAGTGACTGTGCGTGACCGTTGTCCTAAGGATGTTGTGCACATCTTCGCAACCAACAAAGAGGTGTCCGAACACAACGCCAAATCTTTGTCTGCGCTCCACAGCCACATCGTCAACATACCCGCGGAAGACTACAAGCAAGTCCATAACCACAAGACTCGCCTTGCCAGTCCCTGTACAGGAGAGCAGAACGATCTTCTTGACAACTTGCAGGTTGCAGAAGGCGCCCCAATCGTGATCATCAGGAACATAGATGTGGAGGATGGCCTTGTGAACGGGACATTTGGCAAGATGGCTAGTGTAGAGATGCACGTAAACGAGGACGGGAGTAGAGTAGCCAAGCTTTGGCTTGTAGTAGACAAGCCTGAAGCAGGACAGAAATACCGGAAAACTACACCTGGCAGTACACAAGTGTACGTCGAGAGATATGAGGAACACCTGAGCAATAACACGCTTCGTAGGCAATTTCCCATCAAGTTGGCATATGCTTGCACAGCTCACAAAGTCCAAGGCATGACTACACAATCTGCTGTGGTTTCCTTGAAACGGATCTTCCAACCAGGCATGGCCTACGTTGCCCTCAGTAGGACAACGTCATTGCAAGGATTGCACATCATTGACTTCGATGCGAAGAAAATCTATGCTGATCCTGCAATCACAGCTGCCCTGGAATCCATGAAGACCGCCTCACTGGACAGTGTTATGCCACTGTTGAAGTATCGAGAGACGACAGGCCAGGCGCAAACACTCGCGATTGTCCATCACAACACGCAAAGTTTACCGGCACACATTCAGGACATCAAAAAACATCACGAACTGACCCATGCAGATGTCCTGTGCTTGACCGAGACGCATCTCACCGGCTCCTTTGTGGCTGACAGTCTCCAATTGGATGGATACACCATGTTCAGCCGCAACAAGCACATCTCGTACACCAGCCGTCCTGAACGTGCAGAACAGAATGGCGGTGGCGTCGCTGTGTATGTGAAGGACCATTTCCAGGCATGTGAAAAGCGTTACCTACACAATGTGACAAACCTCGAGTTTGTGGTCGTCAAGATAGAGTCCCCTGTCAAGCTTCTGATCGCTGCAGTGTACAGACCACCACGTTACGATGACCCGTTCATGGAAAATCTGAAGGCGCTTCTGGACTCCTTAGAAGTGATGGACCACCATCCCATCGTAGTCTGTGGTGATTTCAACGAAAATCTACTGGCCAGTGTAGGTACTCCGATAGCGATGCTGCTCGAGTCCAGAGGATACACACAACTGATCAAGGAGAAGACTACTGACAAAAACACGCTGTTGGATCACATTTACATCTCAAGACCAGAGCAATGTCTACAGTCTGGAGTACTACGTACGTACTACAGCTACCATGATCCTGTGTATTGCGTATTATCCTCCGATCAGGACTAGTGCATAGCCTGCAAGACAAGCTTGCAAACACTGGAACCATGTAGACCTTAGTTTCAAGGACATCGTGCTCTTTCCCACCAAACGCATTCTGACCTGCTCTTATAAATCACATCTGCCGCACTCAATAACAAAAGGATTGCGAACAATGGAACCTCTTGATCACCAACCCTGTCATTGGATATATCACTGGAACATGTGAATGAGCTGCCCAAATAGTGGTCACCAGAGATGATCGTTTGACGGTATGAACTATTCATAGCCAACGCTACATCATTCTCTGGTGCCACTCCAGCGCAAAGTCTCATCTGCCACACTAAATAACAAACGGATTGCGAACAATGGAACCTCTTGATCACCAACCCTGTCATTGGATATATCACTGGAACATGTGAATCAGCTGCCCAAGTAGTGACCGGGCCTCATCGTAGCCGCACCTATACTTTGGAATCTCCCATTACGCAGCAGCCAAATCTCACCTTTTTTCTCTTGTCGCTAGTATTATTCATATTGTAGCATTGTTTTGTCTTTTTTCATAATTACTGATTGTGAAGCATTTGTTTGAAAAGAACACTAACACTTGTTTCCCTGTTTTTCAGAAGCCGTCCAGCACTGATATTGTTTTTGCCTTTAACCATTTTCTACATTTCAGGAATGTTCTTTGTGAATAATTGTCATATTTCTAATTGTCATTTATGTTGTGGGTCGTGAACCGGTAGTACCCAATTTCTATAAACACAATATTGGCCATCCCTGAATTTAATAACAAACTCACACATAAAATAATCAATTCTAAAAAATGCATAACAAACTATTTTGGATTGTATACTGCCTTTTCATGACCCACTACCTTATATTTACATGTGCATGTTGTAAATGTTTTAACTCACCATTTGTTTTTAGGGCTGTAAGACTGTAACACTTATTAGGACTAAATTATTTTTTAATAAATGTTGTCAAAAAATTTAATTTTATTCAAACAGCCAATATACAAGCATTAAAATAGGACTTAATTTCTTAATTAAACTAATAAATGTAATCCCAAAATAATTATGGAAAATGTTACACATTGATTCATTGATAAATACAAAATTAGATATCTACAAAATACACTTTGAGATAATTCACTTAATCAATATAGTTGCAGCCCTAAAAGTTTTACTTATTTTTCAGAATGTTACATTTATTAGTTTGTTTAATATATTTACCAGGAGCTTGCTTGATCGCCTTTTTTAACAAAGGGGTCGGTGCAAGAATTTTTTCCCCGTGCACTCCTAAATTGGCTGAAATAGGAGGCGGGTTTTTTGCTTCACCCTGGAAAATATTGAAATTACTTAAAGGTTAGAATATAATTTTGGACAATAACAGTAATAGTAGTAATAATAATAACCATTAGAGCATCAATAATATATCTGTCAATAATAAACTGTTTACAGGCATTGTAATAGTTATCATAAAATATAATTGTTTAATTGTCACTAATAACTCATATTAACCTATATATAGAATCATAAAATATGACCATAATTACATATATAATCATAATAACTATAGTAAAAATAATTGATAGGACATTATACCAAATATATTAATGGTGTTGCTTACAGTAAAGGTACCAATAATACAATTGTGTTAATAAATACTTTAAACTATATCTGCTCTGCTTTGTCTCTACTTATTTTTCTTTTTGCCATGTGTTTGAAAAGTGAATCTATATGTTTGGTAATGTATTTAGTCACATGTATTTTAACATTTACAATGAATACAGATGTGTTTTTTTAAATTTGTATTACTATTCTCAATCAGAAGGGTTCTTCACTACTAAAGCTGAACAAAAAGTGAAACTTTGGAATGTAACATCTCATTAATGCCTAAACCCATACACATATGAACATAATATACACAAGTTGTTCGTTTAAACAATATTTCTATTCGCATCTCCTCCCACAGTTTATTTTTCCCAATTTAGTGCCATATGTCAAAATGACCGGCCTCACCGGGAATCGTGTGCTTGTATTTTGCTAAGAGATTGGTTGCATAGTTTTATTGATATTGATTTATTAGTGCATTAAATGTCCCCATCCACTTTAATGGAAAAGTGCAAAAACTCAAATTCAAGTATTTTTTTCTCAGAAACCGTAAGAGCTAGAGTTACCAGATTTGGAGGGGAGGTTTATAATTTAGTCCGAAATTATTTAAATAAATAATCACACCATTCGGCCTCATGGTGGCGCTATAACAGCCCACTTTACGTTTTTGGCCTATAACTTTTGAACCGTAGGTCCTAGAATAAAAATCTTTTTCCCCCTAGATTCCTTGGGTCATGACGCAACTCCCCATATAGGCCACGCCCATTTGCGTCTGGATAGATTTTCCGCCATTTTGAATTTTCTTCAAAACACACTTTTTGCACCTTTTCCTACAGATTTCGTCCAAATCTCACAAAAATCGGTACACATGATCTCTGGACCCATGCGATAATCTGGAGTGAAACAGAATTTTGATAGTCCATACCGTTCGTCCGTAAATGGCTTCCAAAGTTAGCGGGAGGGGCCCGTTTTACAAAAAAGCCCACAAATCACGAACAAAACGTCCAGTCAATCCCAAATTTGAATCACATGTCAAGTGTGGTTTACTCAACAAATCCCCAAAAGCATTTCCACTTTGACCCATAGGGGGCGCCACAACTCTGCAAAACGTAACCGTTTGATGCAAAAACATGATTTTTGGGGGGATCACTCCTCTCAAATTGAAAAGCAGGTGATCTCAGGAGTGACATGACGATGTCATTGGCCCGCTACATTTGTGGGAGGGGCTTATTTATTTTAGTGGGAGGGGCCTATTTCTTCAAATCAAAACGCCATGTATCACGAACACAGGATCCAATCAGCACCAAATTCGAATGGTACGTCACGCGACCTCCGACGGTATTCCTCCAAGCATATTCCTCAAGTCCGGGCGGCGGCAACCTGCGACCGGCGACGGCGCAACCACACTTGCAATTTCCCATAATTGCGACGCGTCTAGTATTAACATTGTTCTTGAACAATGTTAATAAACAATATTTCAAACTGCATCTCCTCCCACAGTTTTTATTCCCCAATTTCGTGCCATATGTCAAAATGACCGTCTTGACCGGGAATCGTGCGCTTGTATTTTGCTAAGAGATTGGTTAAATAGTTTAATTGATATTGATTTATTAGTGCATTAAATTTCCCCATCCGCTTTAATGGAAAAGTGCAAAAACTCAAATTCAAGTATTTTTTTCTCAGAAACCGTAAGAGCTAGAGTTACCAGATTTGGAGGGGAGGTTCATAATTTAGTCCGAAATTATTGAAAAAATAATTCTACTAATCGGCCACATGGTGGCGCTATAACAGCCCCCTTTACGTTTTGGCCTATAACTCTTGAACCGTAGGTCGTAGAATCAAAATCTCTTTTTCCCTGGATTCCTTGGGTCATGACGCAACTCCCCATATAGGCCACGCCCATTTGCGTCAGGATAGATTTTCCGCCATTTAGAATTTTCTTCAAAACACACTTTTAGCTCCTCCTCCCACATATTTTCTCCAAATTTCACAAAAATCGGTACACATGATCTCTGGACCCATGCGATAATCTGGAGCGAAACAGAATTTTGATAGTCCATACCGTTCGTCCGTAAATGGCTTCCAAAGTTAGCGGGAGGGGCCCGTTTTACCAAAAATGCCAAAAATCACGAACGAAACGTCCAATCGATCCCAAATTTGAATCACATGTCGAGGGTGGTTTACTCAACAAATCCCATAAAGCATTTCCACTTTGATCCATAGGGGGCGCCACAACTGTGCAAAACGTAACCGTTTGATACAAAAACATGATTTTTGGGGGGATCACTCCCCTCAAATTGAAAAGCAGGTGATCTCAGGAGTGACATGACGATGTCATTGGCCCGCTACATTTGTGGGAGGGGCTTATTTATTTTAGTGGGAGGGGCCTATTTCTTCAAATCAAAACGCCATGTATCACGAACACAGGATCCAATCAGCACCAAATTCGAATGGCACGTCACGCGGCCTCCGATGGTATTCCTCCAAGCATATTCCTCAAGTCCCGGCGGCGGCGACCTGCGACCGGCGTCGGCGCAACCACACTTTGCAATTTCCCAGAATTGCGACCCGTCTAGTTAGTGTGGTTGCCCTAACAGGGCAACCAGACTATAGTAATCCTCCGGCTTTATTATTATTCATACTGGAGATAAACAATAGTTTAGATCGTCTCTCCTCCCACAGTTTTTTTTTCCCAATTTAGTGCCATATGTCAAAATGACCGGCCTCACCGGGAATCGTGTGCTTGTATAAGGCTAAGAGATTGGTTGCATAGTTTTATTGATATTGATTTATTAGTGCATTAAATTTCCCCATCCACTTTAATGGAAAAGTGCAAAAACTCAAATTCAAGTATTTTTTTCTCAGAAACCGTAAGAGCTAGAGTTACCAGATTTGGAGGGGAGGTTCCTAATTTAGTCCGAAATTATTGATAAAATAATTACACTAATCGGCCACATGGTGGCGCTATAACAGCCCCCTTTACGTTTTGGCCTATAACTCTTGAACCGTAGGTCGTAAAATCAAAATTTATTTTTCCCTAGATTCCTTGGGTCATGACGCATCTCCCCATATAGGCCACGCCCATTTGCGTCAGGATAGATTTCCCGCCATTTTGAATTTTCTTCAATACACACTTTTAGCTCCTCCTCCCATATATTTTGTCCAAATTTAACAAAAATCGGTACACATGATCTCTGGGTCCATGCGATAAACATATCCAAACGGCATTTTGATAGTCCTTACCGTTCGTCCGTAAATGGCTTCCAAAGTTAGTGGGAGGGGCCCGTTTTACCAAAAATGCTACAAATCACGAACGAAACGTCCGGTCAATCCCAAATTTGAATCACATGTCGAGGGTGGTTTACTCAACGAATCCCCAAAATAATTTCCACTTTGACCCATAGAGGGCGCCACAAATGCCCAAAACGTAACCGTTTTATGCAAAAACATGATTTTTGGGGGATCAATCCTCTCAAAATGAAAAGCAAGTGATCTCAGGAGTGACGTGACAATGTAATTGCCGCAGCCTCCGACGGTATTCCTCCCAGCGTATTACTCGGGTCCCGGCGGCACCGACCCGCGAATCGCGTGGGCGCAACCACACTTTGCAATTTCCCAGAATTGCGACCCGTCTAGTTAGTGTGGTTGCCCTAACAGGGCAACCAGACTATAGTACTCTATACTCTTTATTCTTTCTAGATAAACAATACTTTGGACCACATCTCCTCCCGCAGTTTTTATCCCCCAATGTCGTGCCATATGTCAAAATGACCGTCTTGACCTGGAATCGTGCGCTTGTATTTTGCTAAGAGATTGGTTAAATAGTTTAATTGATATTGATTTATTAGTGCATTAAATTTCCCCATCCGCTTTAATGTAAAAGTGAAAAAACTCAAATTCAAGTATTTTTTTCTCTGAAACCGTAAGAGCTAGAGTAACCAGATTTAGAGGGGAGGTTCATAATTTAGTCCAAAATTATTGAAAAAATAATTACACTAATCGGCCACATGGTGGCGCTATAACAGCGCCCTTTACGTTTTGGCCTATAACTCTTGAACCGTAGGTCGTAAAATCAAAATGTCTTTTTCCCTGGATTCCTTGGGTCACTACGCATCTCCCCATATAGGCCACGCCCATTTGCGTCTGGATAGATTTTCCGCCATTTTGAATTTTCTTCAAAACACACTTTTTGCTCCTTTTCCTAAAAATGTTGTCCAAATCTCACACAAATCGGTACAGGTCATCTATGGACCCATGCGATAAACCTATCCAAACGGCATTTTGATAGTCCTTACCGTTCGTCCGTAATTGGCTTCCAAAGTTAGCGGGAGGAGCCCGTTTTACCAAAAATGCCAAAAATCACGAACGAAACGTCCAATCGATCCCAAATTTGAATCACATGTCGAGGGTGGTTTACTCAACGAATCCCCAAAAGCATTTCCACTTTGATCCATAGGGGGCGCCACAACTGTGCAAAACGTAACCGTTTGATGCAAAAACATGATTTTTGGGGGGATCACTCCTCTCAAATTGAAAAGCAGGTGATCTCAGGAGTGACATGACGATGTCATTGGCTCGCTACATTTGTGGCAGGGGCTTATTTATTTTAGTGGGAGGGGCCTATTTCTTCAAATCAAAACGCCATGTATCACGAACACAGGATCCAATCAGCACCAAATTCGAATGGCACGTCACGCGACCTCCGACGGTATTCCTCCAAGCATATTCCTCAAGTCCGGGCGGCGGCAACCTGCGACCGGCGACGGCGCAACCACACTTTGCAATTTCCCATAATTGCGACGCGTCTAGTTAGTGTGGTTGCCCTAACAGGGCAACCAGACTATAGTACTTGATGAACTTTATCCTTCCGGATAAACAATATTTCAGACCACTACTCCTCCCACAGTTTTTATCCCCCAATGTTGTGCCATATCTCAAAATGACCGTCTTGACCTGGAATCGTGCGCTTGTATTTTGCTAAGAGATTGGTTAAATAGTTTAATTGATATTGATTTATTAGTGCATTAAATTTCCCCATCCGCTTTAATGGAAAAGTGAAAAAACTCAAATTCAAGTATTTTTTTCTCAGAAACCGTAAGAGCTAGAGTTACCACATTTGGAGGGGAGGTTCATAATTTAGTCCGAAATTATTGAAAAAATAATTACACCAATCGGCCACATGGTGGCGCTATAACAGCGTCCTTTACGTTTTGGCCTATAACTCTTGAACCGTAGGTCGTAAAATCAAAATGTCTTTTCCGCTGGATTCCTTGGGTCACTACGCATCTCCCCATATAGGCCACGCCCATTTGCGTCTGGATAGATTTTCCGCCATTTTGAATTTTCTTCAAAACACACTTTTTGCTCCTTTTCCTACAAATTTTGTCCAAATCTCACACAAATCGGTACAGGTCATCTATGGACCCATGCAATAAATCTATCCAAACGGCATTTTGATAGTCCTTACCGTTCGTCCGTAATTGGCTTCCAAAGTTAGCGGGAGGAGCCCGTTTTACCAAAAATGCCAAAAATCACGAACGAAACGTCCAATCGATCCCAAATTTAAATGACATGTTGAGGGTGGTTTACTCAACAAATCTCCAAAAGCATTTCCACTTTGACCCATAGGGGGCGCCACAACTGTGCAAAACGTAACCGTTTGATGCAAAAACATGATTTTTGGGGGGATCACTCCTCTCAAATTGAAAAGCAGGTGATCTCAGGAGTGACATGACGATGTCATTGGCCCGCTACATTTGTGGGAGGGGCTTATTTATTTTAGTGGGAGGGGCCTATTTCTTCAAATCAAAACGCCATGTATCACGAACACAGGATCCAATTAGCACCAAATTCGAATGGCACGTCAAGCGGCCTCCGATGGTATTCCTCCAAGCATATTCCTCAAGTCCGGGCGGCGGCAACCTGCGACCGGCGTCGGCGCAACCACACTTTGCAATTGCCCTGAATTGCGACGCGTCTAGTATTAACATTATTCCTGTACAATGTTAAACTTTGCCCCCCTACTCCTTCCACAGTTTTGGCAGCACACACTCGAGTCATATGTCAAAATGACCGTCTTCATCGGGAATCGTGCGCTTGTATTTTGCTAAGAGATAGGTTGTACAGTGTAATTGATATTAACTCATTCAGTGCCAAAAATATTTCTGGCTATATCACCCCTGTGCCAAGGCCAAAAATACATTGTAAAAAAAAAGTGCTTTGGAGCCGAGATACAGCCTTTTTCAGTAAAAAGTTAAACAAGAAGTGAATGGAGCAGCAAATCTTCAAATCATCATATCTTGGGTTCTGAACCTTTTTTTTCAAAAAAAAAAAAAAAAAAAAAAAAAAGGTTTTTTTTGAGTTTTTTTTTTTTTTTTTTTTTTTCATGACGTCTCAGACGTCATTGGCACTCTGGGCTTATGAAAAACGTGACGTCTGCGACGTCATTGGCACTCAATGAGTTAATGTATTAGTGAATGAATTAATCCCCATTGACTTATAATGGGAAAATGCAAATACTCCCATTCAAGTATTTATTTCTTGGAAATCATAAGGGCTACAGTTATAGTGCAGATTAATAACATAATCGTTCACTTTGTGATACAAGCATGACATTTGGCACAAATACTTTATAAGGGCCACTCTGGTGGAAAAGGGCGCTGGCCACTCAAAAATCCAAGATGGCGACCGTTTTTTCAAGATGGCCCCCACCTTAGCGGAGCAGATACTGATATAATCTTTCAGGTTGTGATACAAGGATGAAATTTGGCAAAATTACTCCACTCGTGTGAAAAAGGGCACTGGCCACTCAAAAAAATCAACATGGCCACATTTTTCAAGATAGCTTCCAGGAGTTGTACCAATATTGTCCTATTTCAGCTTACATACACACATAGTACAGTGTAGTGTAGTTTTTGTCATGACTATTATAGTCTGTGAGCCAAAACAAGACAAAAAATGTGGGCCATGGGTACCAGGTACCATCTGGGGGGAATAATTCTCATAGTGATTTTTGGGAAGGTATACACCCCTAGTGCTAGAGAATATATGATAGCATTGCAGCGGTGGTAGCTTTCTGTGTTATCACTCTATCCATTCATAACCCCATGCCAAAACACACTTTTAAAAATTATAGAGAGAACCGAATGAGGCATTCCACTTCAAACTGATTGTTTTATCTCATTATTGACCCTCTCTCTTTGGAAAATGGTGGGCATAGCTCAGACAATATGTTTTTCAGAAAAGTTGTTAAAATTAGCAACTCTAGAAATATATATATATTGACTATATATTACTCAAGGTGTATTTCTGTTTTCATGAAAGATGTTGAGGCAAATTCACACCAATGCAACTTGTCGCAACTTGCAACCAGTTGCAAGACATTTCAGCGGTTTCAACTGTCCGGTTGCAGGCCTGTGCCTTTGGGGAAATGGTTGCAAGTTGTTGCAAGTATTGCAGTTGCACAATTGTGTTGCAAATCATTGGAGTGGACTGGCTTACACAAAGGTTTCCACTGTAAATAACCTAAAGATTTAATACCATGTTTGGCCTACATGATTCTAAAGAAAATATCAATTATGACATTCAATAAACAAAATGTTGTGTGTGTAATGCATGGGGTAACTTTTTACTTTACCATTACATACATGAATATCACCTTTGCAGCAGGTGCTTTTTCCACAACAGTTGTTTACGTGCGAAGCACCTCTATGTCTTGCAGAATCGCTAATTCATTCATTTTCTTACCTACAGTAAGTGGGACAAATCGAATATCATGTAGGTTCCACCCTCAGTTCATGTAGTCCGTAAGCTAGGACCCCACATTTACCATCTGGGGGGAATCATTCTCATAGTGATTTTTGGGAAGGTATACACCCCTAGTTCTAGAAAATATGTGATAGCATTGCAGCGGTGGTAGCTTTCTGTGTTATCACTCCATCTATTCATAACCCCATGCCAAAACACACTTTTAAAATTTATAGAGAGAACAGAATGAGGCATTCCACTTCAAACTGATTGTTTTATCTCATTATTGACCCTCTCTCTTTGGAAAATGGTGGGCATAGCTCAGACAATATGTTTTTCAGAAAAGTTGTTAAAATTAGCAACTCTAGAAATATATATATATTGACTATACATTACTCAAGGTGTATTTCTGTTTTCATGAAAGATGTTGAGGCAAATTCACACCAATGCAACTAGTCGCAACTTGCAACCAGTTGCAAGACATTTCAGCGGTTTGGACTGACCGGTAGCAGGCCTGTGCCTTTGGGGAAATGTTTGCAAGTTGTTGCAAGTATTGCAGTTGCACAATTGTGTTGCGAATCCTTGGAGTGGACTGGCTTACACAAAGGTTTCCACTGTAAATAACCTAAAGATTTAACACCATATTTAGCCTACATTATTCTAAGGAGATTATGAATTATGAAATTCAATAAACAAAATGTTGTGTGTGTAATGCATGGGATAACATTTTACTTTACCATTACATACATGAATATCACCTTTTCAGCAGGTGCTTTTTCCACAACAGTTGTTTACATGCGAAGCACCTCTATGTCTTGCAGAATCGCTAATTCATTCATTTTTTTACCTACAGTCAGTTCATGTAGTCCATAAGCTAGGACCCCAAATTTACCATCTAGGGGGAATAATTCTCATAGTGATTTTTGGGAAGGTATACACCCCGGCCCTCGTGCTAGAAAAGATGTGAATATTGCAGCGGTGGTAGCTTTCTGTGTGTTATCAATCCATTCATAACCCCATGCCAAAACACGCTTTTCAAATTTAGCCTATACCTGTACATAGAACCGAAGCATTCTACTTCAAACTGACGATTCTCTCTTATTATTGACCCTCTCTTTTTGAAAAACGGTGGGCATAGCTCAGACTATATATGTTCTCTATCACTCCATCCATTCATAACCCCATGCCAAAACACACTTTTAAAAATTATAGAGAGAACAGAATGAGGCATTCCACTTCAAACTGATTGTTTTATCTCATTATTGACCCTCTCTCTTTGGAAAATGGTGGGCATAGCTCAGACAATATGTTTTTCAGAAAAGTTGTTAAAATTAGCAACTCTAGAAATATATATATATTGACTATACATTACTCAAGGTGTATTTTTGTTTTCATGAAAGATGTTGAGGCAAATTCACACCAATGCAACTAGTCGCAACTTGCAACCAGTCGCAAGACATTTCAGCGGTTTGGACTGACCGGTAGCAGGCCTGTGCCTTTGGGGAAATGGTTGCAAGTTGTTGCAAGTATTGCAGTTGCACAATTGTGTTTGCGAATCATTGGAGTGGACTGGCTTACACAAAGGTTTCCACTGTAAATAACCTAAAGATTTAACACCATATTTAGCCTACATTATTCTAAGGAAATTATGAATTATGAATAATGAAATTAAATAAACGAAATGTTTTGTGTGTAATGCATGGGATAACTTTTTACTTTACCATACATGAATATCACCTTTGCAGCAGGTGCTTTTTCCACAACAGTTGTTTACATGCGAAGCACCTCTATGTCTTGCAGAATCGCTAATTCATTCATTTTTTTACCTACAGTAAGTGGGACAAATCGAATATCATGCAGGTTCCACCCTCAGTTCATGTAGTCCGTAAGCTAGGACCCCAAATTTACCATCTAGGGGGAATAATTCTCATAGTGATTTTTGGGAAGGTATACACCCCTCGTGCTAGAAAATAATATTGCAGTGGTGGTAGCTTTCTGTGTGTTATTAATCCATTCATAACCCCAAGCCAAAACACACTTTTCAAATTTAGCCTATACCTGTACATAGAACCGAAGCATTCTACTTCAAACTGACAATTCTCTCTTATTATTGACCCTCTCTTTTTGAAAAACGGTGGGCATAGCTCAGACTATATATGTTCTCTATTACTGGCAGTGACAACATAGTGACGATACATTACACAAGATGTACTTCTGTTTTCAAGATGTTACACAAAGGTTCCTCTGTAAATAACCTAAAGATGCAATACCATGATTACATAGATTCTAATGAAATTATGAAATTCAATAAACTAAATATAGCCTAATGTAAGTGTGTAAGTAATGAATTCTAAATGCCTTCTAAATCCTAACAGTTCTTTGAAAAAACATGTTGCTATAAATATAAAGTCTAAAATGACACTGATGCTTTCCCGGTTTGAATGGGTTACATACTGTACATGAATATCACCTTTGCAGCAGGTGCTTTTTTCACCTCTATGGCTGGCAAAATTGCTAACTCATTCATTCATTCTTGAGTAAATATTAAGAATCGATTATGCAGCAGGTTCCAGCCCCAGTTCATTTAAGCCAGGACCCCAAATTTGGCCACCACCGGTAGGGGGGAATAATTCTCATGGTGATTTTTGGAAAGGTATACACGTACCCCTAGTGCTGTGATAGTATTGCATAAGGAAATGTATTATGAAATTCAATACATCAAATTTAATGTAGGTGTGTAAGTAATAATAGCATTTATTTTACCATTACATATTTGCAGCAGCTTTTCACCACCAATTGTTCACATGGCAAAATCACTAACCCACTGTACCACTGTACTATTTGCAAAAGGTTAATAAAGTATTCAATCAATAAAACAATAATTAAAAAAAGCATTCACTCTAGTCTATCCCAAACCAGTCAATAATATTATTTTCGTATAGGCTATTGACCCGTCTCATTTTCTGGTAGTGTTATAATACAAGACAGCACACATATAGCTACCACTGGTGCAATGCTATCACATCTTTTCTAACTCAAAGATGGCGTGTAAGATGGCGGCTGGAAAACTAGTTGCGATGATGTGATCTTTAAAACATAGAAATACAGTTTTTGTGTCTATGTGTTTTTGGGGTTGCAGATTCCAATAGACATATTAGTTTTCTTGTCAGAGCACAATTTAGTAGGTGGAGGAAAGCTTATTATAATAGAGTGAATGAGTTATAGAGTGAATGTCCACATTGCACAAACAGGGCACAATGGTGACATCACTGCTGTGTAACTCAGCATGGGGTTCAATGTCAGCTGATCTAGTTTTATTAATACTGTAGTAATAGTGTAGCTTATCAGTGTCACAAATGCTGTCTAACAGCCCGATCAATTAGCTAGTAATAGTAAATGTAGTTAGATAGCCGTGCCTGAATTGACAGGGTGTGCCAGCATGGGAGAGCCGAGCCAAGGGTAAGCGGGGCTATTCATGACTTGTTCATGTATACTTACCCGGAAGGTGTACAGATTACACAGGACTTAAAAGGCACTGGATGAATGATCGGGTTAGGTGTAGGTCACTCAAACCTAGTTCTATCCCATACCTGAATGTGCGGTATCACTTTGATTAAGTTGGGGCTATACTTTTAATATAATCAGAAATCAATCAACCCAAACGCAAATCCAATGTTAGTCAACAGGCAAAATTGATTGGAAGAAATGTTGTCTTTTTCAGAAAGACAAAAATAATGATGCCCTAGTATCACCTCCAACCCATCATGTTCCTCAACATGATGCCTACATCATGCTTGCCACCAATGTTCCACTCTTTCATGAGATCAATCAAATGCCAATGATCCTGGACCCAGGAAGGCTGGATGAAGGTGGTGGTATAGAAGCTACTTTGATCTTTGATCTACTTTTATGTTGGAATTTTGAGAGGCCAGTGCCTTTTTCCGTAAGAGTGGCCCTTACAGAGTATTTATGTAAAATGTCATCCTTGTATCACAACCTGAAAGATTATATCACTATCTGCTCCGCTAAGGTGGTGGCCATGTTGAAAAAATGGTTGCATCTTGGATTTTTGAGTGGCCAGTGCCTTTTTCCATAAGAGTGGCCCATACAGAGTATTAATCTGATGTACTATAGAGCATCGCAGTTCCCGCCCCTTCCGGGTTCCACCGCAAAATACTCAATGCATTTTTCCCATTGACATTTCCAAAAATATTTATATCAATTAATTTAAGCCTAGAATCAAGCCAATAAAACATGACCATCATCATGACCATAAAACGTTTGATTCTGTGATTATTTTTTTTTTGAAAACGGCAAAAAAAGGGTATTTATTAAATATAGTATATCATATAATTAAATATAAAATAATAAAAAATCACAGAAAAAAACGTTTTATGGTCATGATGATGGTCATGTTTTATTGGCTTGATTCTAGGCTTAAATTAATTGATATAAATATTTTTGGAAATGTCAATGGGAAAAATGCATTGAGTTTTTCCTTCCTGCACCAGGAAAAACCAAGAAGTGGGCGGGAACTGCGATGCTCTATTACAATACTCGGAGGGGAGGTTCATAGTCCAGTGCACTAATTATGAAAAAATAATTACACCAGTCAGCCTCATGGTGGCCATTTTCAATTTTCTTCAAAACACACTTTTTGCAGCTTCTCCTACAGATTTTGTCCAAATCTCACAAAAATCGGTACACATGATCTATAGACCCATGCGATAAACCTACCTAAGCGGAACTCCATATCGTTCGTCTGTAATAGGCTTCCAAAGTTAGTGGGAGGGGCCTATTTGACAAAAAATGCCAAAGATCACTAACAAAAGGTCTAGTCAAACCCAAATTTTAATCACATGTCAAGGGTGGATTACTCAACAAATCCCCAAAAGCATTTCCACTTTCCTCTCAAAATGAAATACAAGTGATCTCGTTACATCATGGCCCGTTACATTTTTAGGAATGAGGGGCCTATTTCTTTAGCCTATTTCCTAAAATCAAAACGGCACGTATAACGAACGTGGGATCCGATCGGCACAAAATTCTAATCGCACATCGGGTGGCCTCCACCGGTATTCCTCCTGGCGTATCCCTCGTTCCCGGCGGCCGCGACCCGCGACTCGCGTCGGCGCAACCACACTTTGCAATTTCCCAGAATTGCGAATATTCTAGTTATTATTATTGTAGATAAACAATAGTTTAGATCGTCTCTCCTCCCACAGTTTATTTTTCCCAATTTAGTGCCATATGTCAAAATGACCGGCCTCACCGGGAATCGTGTGCTTGTATAAGGCTAAGAGATTGGTTGCATAGTTTTATTGATATTGATTTATTAGTGCATTAAATTTCCCCATCCACTTTAATGGAAAAGTGCAAAAACTCAAATTCAAGTATTTTTTTCTCAGAAACCGTAAGAGCTAGAGTTACCTGATTTGGAGGGGAGGTTCCTAATTTAGTCCGAAATTATTGATATAATAATTACACTAATCGGCCACATGGTGGCGCTATAACAGCCCCCTTTACGTTTTGGCCTATAACTCTTGAACCGTAGGTCGTAAAATCAAAATGTCTTTCCCCCTAGATTCCTTGGGTCATGACGCATCTCCCCATATAGGCCACGCCCATTTGCGTCAGGATAGATTTTCCGCCATTTTGAATTTTCTTCAAAACACACTTTTAGCTCCTCCTCCCATATATTTTGTCCAAATTTAACAAAAATCGGTACACATGATCTCTGGGCCCATGCGATAAACATATCCAAACGGCATTTTGATAGTCCTTACCGTTCGTCCGTAAATGGCTTCCAAAGTTAGTGGGAGGGGCCCGTTTTACCAAAAATGCTACAAATCACGAACGAAACGTCCGGTCAATCCCAAATTTGAATCACATGTCGAGGGTGGTTTACTCAACGAATCCCCAAAATAATTTCCACTTTGACCCATAGAGGGCGCCACAAATGCCCAAAACGTAACCGTTTTATGCAAAAACTTGATTTTTGGGGGATCAATCCTCTCAAAATGAAAAGCAAGTGATCTCAGGAGTGATGTGACAATGTAATTGCCGCAGCCTCCGACGGTATTCCTCCCAGCGTATTACTCGGGTCCCGGCGGCACCGACCCGCGAATCGCGTCGGCGCAACCACACTCTGCAATTGCCCTGAATTGCGACGCGTCTAGTTGGTCCTCACTCATGCTAAAATGGTGCAATTGTATTTCTACTGTGTGTCTCAGAGGAGGAGGGCTGTGGGGAAACTTCAGTGTGTGTGTGTGCGTGCGTGCGTGCGTGCGTGCGTGCGTGCGTGCGTGCGTGCGTGCGTGCGTGCGTGCGTGCGTGCGTGCGTGTGTGTGTGTGGGGGGGGGGGACACTTCAGAAAGACATTATAGACTCTCTGAATGAGACATTCTGTACCTGCATCCCCATCAAGGCCGTCTGTCCTAGTTTGGCGTTTTTAGACTCCAGGGCCATCTGGAGAGGTAGTAGACAGCGCTCACTGCACACACACACACACACACACACACACACACACACACACACACACACACACACGCGCGCACGCACACACACAAAATAACTTTTAACAAATACATTCATGAAGAACTTTTCAAAACAAATATGTACAGGGTTTGATTTGATTTGATTTGAAGTAGAAAAAGAAGAAACATAGGGGGTGTTTATGTTCATTAATGTGTTATATTGAAGAAGAAGAAACATAGGGGGTGTTTATGTTCATTAATGTGTTATATTGAAGAAGAAGAAACATAGGGGGTGTTTATGGTCATTAATGTGTTATATTGAAGAAGAAGAAACATAGGGGGTGTTTATGGTCATTAATGTGTTATATTGAAGAAGAAGAAACATAGGGGGTGTTTATGTTCATTAATGTGTTATATTGAAGAAGAAGAAACATGGGGGGTGTTTATGTTCATTAATGTGTTATATTGAAGAAGAAGAAACATGGGGGGTGTTTATGTTCATTAATGTGTTATATTGAAGAAGAAGAAGAAGAAACATAGGGGGGTGTTTATGTTCATTAATGTGTTATATTGAAGAAGAAGAAGAAACATAGGGGGTGTTTATGTTCATTAATGTGTTATATTGAAGAAGAAGAAGAAACACAGGGGGTGTTTATGGTCATTAATGTGTTATATTGAAGAAGAAGAAACATAGAGGGTTTCAAATGGCCATCATCTATCTTCATCAAATGTATCAAATATGATCCAATTTCAATGAACGATACATCATATGAAAGCTTACGTTCTGTACTTTCATAATGTGTAAAGAGCTGTGTCTTGTATTAAGTCACAAATAATAATAATAAAAAATAGCAGATCAACAAGCTATTGTCACTGCTTTAGCTTGACATGATGTATGATGAAGTAGGACATTAACCCATTCAAGGGAAGCATCTCTGTCGTTTTTAGATTTCTTTGGCTATTCAAAAATAGCAGATCTACAAGCTCGTAGCGCGGCACCGAGTGCCGCGCTACGAGCTTGTAGATCTGCTATTTTTGAAAAATCGTGAAGATTTGTGCAAATCGTTGAATATATATATTTTTTTTTTTAAAGCGAACATTTGTAACTCAAATCTTTGCTTGTGGAACAAAATGTTTTACAAATTTTCGCTTTAAAAACATTTAAAGATTTGCACACATTTTCGCGATTTTTCAAAGGTAGCACTCGGTGCCGCGCTACGAGCTTGTAGATCTGCTATTTTTGAATAGCCAAAGAAATCTAAAATGACACAAAATATGGCGATAGCTGCCTGACAGTGTTTTATCTTACCGGAGCTGAGCAGCAGACAGCTGGCATGATGATCCACTAGGGGGCGCCAGAGTTTCTGTTAAATAATGGAATAAAAAAAAACACATTCTGTAAAACATTGCGTGCTAATTCTAGTGTGTGTGTGTGTGTGTGTGTGTGTGTGTGTGTGTGTGTGTGTGTGTGTGTGTGTGTGTGTGTGTGTGTGTGTGTGTGTGTGTGTGTGTGTGTGTGTGTGTGTGTGTGTGTGTGTGTGTGTGTGTGCCGTCCATGCCAACAGGGGGTCCAGGACCCCTAGGGGGTCCTCAAAGTTACTACAGGGGGGCCGCCAAATCTTTGTGTGATATAGGATGCGTTTTATTTTACATGAATCACTTGAACCCATGGCATCCCTATTCTGAGGAGGGGGGGGGATTCACAGAAAGTAGCAGATCTACAAGCTCACGACGCGTTGGTGTGAGCTTGTAGATCACAGCCAAGACATTTGGTATGGAGGGAGAAAAAAAAGAGCGGGCCAAGTACAGAGCCGAAGGTCAAGTTTACGGGTTTAAATGGTTCAAAATGTCTGAAAATACACGTTAACATGAATCCAACAGATTGATAGAAAAGATCATGTGTAAACCAGGGTTTCTCAAAGTGGGTGCCCTCAGGGCACCCTAGGGTGCCATAATGCAAGTTCAGGGGTGCCACCGGATATTTTGATAATATTTGGAATTGATCAATATCACTTCAGCTTTACACGTATTACTTGCACTGTACTTGGTGCGTTCTTTTTTAACAACTCTTAAGGTCCTTACACACCGGGGCGATTTTTTCGTGCGAATAATACGCTTTTTTAAAAAACCTTATAAAGTCAATGTAAGCGTACATGGCGCG
>NC_137619.1:4894338-5001838 GCF_963280865.1 Gymnoscopelus braueri | reverse complement strand
AATTGCAGTGGAGTAAAAAGTACAATATTTGCCTCTGAGATGTAGTGGAGTAGAAGTAAAATTATTGAAAATTGGACATGTTAAATTCTGTTCTTTTCGTCAAGAATCACCACAGAATTTATATATATTTAGCCCAGCCGGGCAATAGTTTATTAGTTTGCGCTCCAGCTCACATGTAAACAAGAACCGCACTCTGTCTGTCTAGTGCAACCAACAACAGGCGTCGTGTATGTCACGCACCTGTAGAACTAAGGTTCCTACTTAAGCAACAATAGGACCTATTGTAACATCTTTTCTCTTTTGATTTTTTCTTTTTTCTTTTCATTTAACCAAACAATCACATGTCTGCCTTGTGCTTCTTTGTGAACAATAATACTTGCAACAAATAACATTTCAAAATATTTTCTTTTGCACATGGCATACATACATTTCAACATGTCTCTTTTTTTTTTTTTTTTTGTGCATTAATCACATTTTCAATAAACATCAGTGCATTTTTGTCCCCCTTTTCTTTTCTTTTTTTTTTTTTTTTTTCTCCCCCCCCCCCCAAAGGTCATACAGTGGACACAAAGTCCTTGAAACGTTGTGGTTTCACAACTGTGCGACCAGTTCTGGTGGTAACTGGTGTGTCACTGTCATCAGTGCTTGTGGTCATGTTCACCTCAGGGACAGAGCGTGTGTGTGTCTGTATGTCTCTCAGGGATAGTGTGTGTGTCTGTCTGTGTAGGAACAGTCCCTGAGTGACTGAGGTCAACAGTCTCTGTGTCCATCGGGGTCCCGCCATATTCACGTCTGAGGTGTCTGCGATTCCTCCTAAGCACTCTGCCACTCTGCCACTGCCACATTATCCGAAAATAAAATGTCTGGGATCCCTTGACGCGAAAAATGGGCTTTCAGCTTCCTTATCACTGTTGTAGACTTTGTGTCAGGCAGATGGTCTATCTCCCAGAAGTTTGAATAATAGTCTACAGTGACCAGGTAGTCTTTATTATCGAATGAAAACAGATCTGTGCCCACCTTTGCCCATGGTCTGCTCGGAATCTCACGTGGAGTCAGTGTTTCCTTCTGCTGTTTATAGTCCACTGACCTGCATATGTCACATTTGGCTATATAGGTCTTGATCTGATCGTTCATGCCCTGCCAGTAGACACACTCTCTAGCCCTCCGCAGGCATCCTTCCACACCCAGATGAGAGGAGTGTAGACGCTGAGTGATCTCTCTTTTCAGTGCATCAGGAACAACAGCGCGTTCGCCCCTGAACACTATTCCATCTTGAAATGTCAGCTCACCTTGGAATGAGAAGTACGGTCTGACTTCACTTGGTGTCATTGCCTTGTCTTTTGGCCATCCTTGGCGCATTGTTTCCATCAGCACCTGTAGTGTTTTGTCCTCTTTTGTTGCAGTGCGGATTGCATGGAGCCTGTCTTCAGAGATAGGTTAAGTGTTGTACCATATTAACAGTCTCTATTTCAGCTTCCACTGAGCCAAAGGATGAACACTCAGGAAGATAGGCTCTGCTTAATGTGTCTGCCAGTACCATGTATTTTCCGGGCACATACACCACCTCCAAATCATATTTCTGAATGCGCAGCATCATTCTTTGCAATCTTTTAGGCGCACTCAGTAGGGGTTTTCTTACAATTGTTTCCAAGGGCTTGTGGTCACTTTGCACAGTAACTTTTCTGCCATAGGTGTACTGGTGGAACTTTTCCATGCTGAACACCATTGCTAAGAACTCTTTTTCTATTTGGGCATAGCCCCGCTCAGTCTTTGTGAGTGCTCTGCTCGCAAATGCGACTGGCTTGCCATTCTGCATAAGCGCTGCACCCAAACCGGTGTCTGATGCATCACACTGTACAGTTAGCTCTTCCTCCGGGTTGTAGTATTTCAGCACTGGTGCATCTGTAATAGTCCCTTTCAGATTGAGGAACGATTCCTCATGTTGTGCTGTCCAGTCCCACGTACAGTCCTTATGTGTCAACTGCCTCAACGTCTCACACTGGTCAGAGAGATGAGGGCAGAACTTGGCCAGGTAATTAGCCATTCCTAACAGCCTCTGTATGCCTTTCACATCCGTTGGCTGTGGCATCTGTTTGACAGCACGCACCTTTTCCGGATCAATTTTGAGGCCTTCAGCTGTCAGAAGATGTCCTATGTATGTTGTCTCCTTTTGTCTCAGTTTGAATTTGTCTCCGTTCAGTTTTATGTCTTTTTGTCTGCATCGGGTCAGGAGCAGTCTCAGCTTTTCATCATGGTCACGCTCAGCTGCCTCCTGTGTCTCACCTTGACCTGTAATCAGCACATCATCTGCTATTATGTAGAGGCCAGGCAGGTCTTCTAATGCTTGGTTCAGCTTTCTTTGGAAGATCTCTGGTGCCGGGCTTATACCCATTGGCATCCTCAGCCATCGGTACCGTCCAAATGGGGTCGAAAACGTTGTCAGGTGACTGGACTCAGCTTCCAGCTTGACATGCCAGAAACCGCTCTTGACATCACACACGGTGAAGACTCTAGCTTTGGACAGATCAGGGAGTATGTCCTCGATGGTCTGTAGTGGAAAGTGACTGCGCTTCAGCGCCTTGTTTAAGGGCCTTGGATCGATACATATTCTCAGCTTCCCATTCGGTTTCTGTACGACTACCATTCCGCTGATCCAGTCTGTACTGCACTCGACTGGTGCGATGATTCCTCTGCGCTGCAGGTCCTGCAGTTCCGCTTTTAAGGGTTTCATCATAGCAACTGGAACACGTCTCTTTGGCAGCTGTACAGGTCTCACTGTGTTGTCAATCTCTATTTTATATTCACCCTCCAGACAGCCGTCCCCAGTGAACACGTCTGCATATTCTGCTTTAATCTGTCCCAGTGTCCACTGTCCTCTAGTGGGCTTGTCTGAGGTCACAATGCTGTCTATTGCCATTATGTTCTCATAATGCACTTTTATCAGTTTCATAGCCTCACTGGCTCTTTTCCCAAGCAGTGGCACACTGCAGTCATTATCCACTACTTCAAACTGCAACTGGTACAGTTTCTGGTTCCTTGGGTTTCGCAACTTTACTTTACATTTTCCCAGTGGCTTCAGTTTGCTCTTATTGTACATCACAAGTACTGTTTTGGTCTCTTCGAGTTTAGTGTCAGGGTTTAGCAGGTAGAGTGGAATTATGTTGCAACTAGCACCACAGTCTATTTGGAATTTCACTACATCTTTGCCCAGTAACATGCCTGCAAATAGCTGTGTATCATTAGCTTTCTTAGTGTCTACTGCATTCACATTCTCAGTCTCTGTTGCAGTAACACAGAGGACGTCTTCATATTCCTCATCACTGTCACACTCAGTTGCTGCTACATTATGCACACGTTTCTTAAATTTGTCTGTGCTTGCTCTACACACAGCTGCAAAGTGGTTGTCTTTGCCACACATTTTGCACTTCTTACCGAATGCTGGGCACTTGCGTTTGTCACGTTCATGCGTTTTCCCGCAAAACTTGCACTCCACTGTGTTCTTTGTGTAGTTTTGGCGCGCTGCTCCGCCTCCGCTCACAGCGTGCACCTCCTCTTCCATCCTCGGTCCCGAGATGGTTCTGCTGTTTTCCCACGACAGCTCTGCTGCTCTGCACAGTTGAATGCACGTATCCAGCTCCAGTTTCTTTTCACGAAGCAGTCTCTCTCTCATGCTTGCGTCGTTAAGTCCACATACAATCCGATCGCGGATGAGCGAGTCTCTCAATGTCCCAAAGTTGCACGTCCTTGCCAACAGCTTTAGGTCTGTGACATAATTGTCAATCGTTTCACTGCCGCCTTGGTTCTTTGTGAAAAAACGATAACGTTCCACAGTCTCATTAATGCTAGGGTTGCAATGTTCATCAAACTTTTTAATAACGTCATCCAACTTCCATTCAGATTTGGGCGTATCTCCCATCAGCGTGTCCAGTAGCTCTCTGCCACTTTCGCCGACTAGGTAACAGAACAACTTAACTTTTTTCTTTACGTCCTCCTCGTCGTCGTTGTCCAACGTTAAATCCACATAAAGGACAAATTCGTCCCTCCACGTCTTCCATGTCCGGGAAAGATTCCCAGTATCCAGACACAGGGTCTGCGGTGGTTTCAATCCATCCATATCGCACTGGTCGGTCGGCGAGTCAGGTACAAACAGGTCTCTCTCACCTCCGTGGAAATCACTGCAGTTGCTTTTTTATAAAACTTCTTCAGGCTTAGTTCACAACCGCTGCCACCATGTTAAATTCTGTTCTTTTCATCAAGAATCACCACAGAATGTATATATATTTAGCCCAGCCGGGCAATAGTTTATTAGTTTGCGCTCCAGCTCACATGTAAACAAGAACCGCACTCTGTCTGTCTAGTGCAACCAACAACAGGCGTCGTGTATGTCACGCACCTGTAGAACTAAGGTTTCTACTTAAGCAACAATAGGTTCCTACTTAAGCAACAATAGGACCTATTGTAACAGGACATACTTCAGTAAAGGGAAAAAAAACTCAAAATTGTACTTAAATGCAGTTCTTGAGTAAATGTACTTAGTTACTTTCCACCATTGCAATGTGTCTGCTGTTATGTTTCAGAGATCAGTTGCAAAGTTTGTATTTCTAATGATTTGTAATTATTTGAATACTTCATGCTGTGTTATTGTATGTAAAGCACTGTGTGAGTTCTCTCTGTGAGAAGTACTATAAATAAAATGTACTCACTTATTATTACTTATTATATTATGGCCTATAACAGTCAGTCAGCCGTGAGTAATGTAGGGGTCCTTATTTGACTGAGGTCTTAACAAAACTTTAACAATACCGCCATCAAGTGGTTCAAAACGCTCACAGCATTGCTGACATAAAAGACAAATTCCAATTTATTATACTTACTCTTATTTATTGCACTCATTTAATCATGAACCAAAGAAACGTAAACCTTTAAAAGAAAAAGAAAAGCAGCTAATTTTCTTATTTAAAGGGATATTTCACTTTCAAATAAAATAAACATTAAAAATAAATATCTTTAAAAAATGAAAAAAGTTATGGCAAAATCACGGCCCCCTCACACATTAGTAGGACACTCTAATGCGTGAGGGGGCCGTGATTTTTCCATTACTTTTTTCATTTATTTTTAATATATTTTTTAAATGTTTATTTTATTTGAAAGTGAAATATCCCTTTAAATATATTGATTTACTCATGGCTGACTGTACTTTAAGTAAACATTTTAGGTACTTTACTTCACTGGAGTATTTACAATTTTCAGTACTTTTACTTATACTGCACTACATCTCAGAGGCAAATATTGTACTTTTACTCCACTACAATTATTTGACAACTTTAGTTACTTTGTAGATTTTGATTATTATTACAAAACATACATTAACCACTTCAGCCCTAAATACATTTCGGCCATTTGAAAATAGCAGATCTACAAGCTCACAATGCGTTGCGATGTGACACATTGTGAGCTTGTAGATCGGCTATTTTCAAAATATTTTCCTACATTCTTTACATTTGAAAACTTGTGAAATGGGACATTCTGCATAATGAGTACTTTCTACTTTCGGTACTTTAAGCACATTTTGATGCCAATACTTTTGTACTTTTACTCAAGTACATTTTGAATTCCGGACTTCTACTTACGTAACAGAGTATTTCTACATAGCAGTATTGATGCTTTTACCTAAGTAAAACATTTGAGTACTTTTTCCACCACTGGTTTCTAAACATCTGGGCCGGGGACCACCAGGGATCCAAATAGACTCTTACAGGTCTGTAAATGTGAGAGTGTACAAATGGATCCAAATGGACCCTTAAAGGGATAGTTCACCCCCAAAATGACTTTTTTTTAATTGATTAGTCACCCTATTCGTTTTTGTCTCATTTCTAAAACAATAATATGATGACCGGCAGTGGTTCCGGTAGGAGACACAAAGAGTCTCCTTTGTGTCTCCTACCGGAACCGCTGCCTACCGGTCCACTGGTCATCAAATTATTGTTTTAGGAATGAGACAAAAACAAAAAAAATATCCATGAATTCAAGTCTCCATGGAGTGACTAATTGGCCGAAAACAATATTTTTTGGGGGTGAACTATCCCTTTAAAGGGTCCATTTGGATCACTCCTCAGACTGACATAAATAAAGAGTAGATTGGATCCCAGAGATGAAACAAAAGGAGGCCTAATGCATATTCAATAAAAAAAACATGAATAAAGTTAAGAATCACCGTTATATGGTTATTCTGATTCTATTGAATTAGTATTCTACACAGTAGCTCCATCAAAATAATATAGCTCCAGCAGAACCACAGGATCTATTCTATTACAAATAATCAGAAACACATAAAATAGACGCTGACAACAGTGTTTAAGTTTTAATATGAGTTTATTGAGAGGCTGAATATGAACATTATGGGAGCTCTTTAAAACACTGGTTCTCACACTGTTTCAAGTCAAATGTCCAAAAGTTTCCAATATACTTTAAAGATGTTGACAAAATGTTCAAAAATAGCAGATGTACAAGCTTGTATATCTGCTATTTTTTCAATAGACAACATATAAAATATGGATACAAGGGTAAGGGGGGGTTCCAGGGGGTTCAATCAGAATCAGAATCAGAATCAGAATCAGAATCAGAATCAGAATAGAGCAGAACACCACTGAATGTGTTGAGGTTCCAAGTGGAGTGATCATAGAGCCTGTGGGTACCACCAGGTAAACGCATGGTAACTCTGTCTCCCTGCTCCAGCTTTAGGATCATTCCATTAGACACGTATATATTAGTGTTACCATTATTCTTTGACCAGTTATTCATGAGTTTCTGCTCATTTTTATACATGTAGACGTCCACAGTCTCTGAATCCCACCTGCTACATGCAGTAAATCTGAACTGATAGACTCCTTTCAATGGTGCTGAGAAGATACCTGAGACAGATCACACACACACACACACACACACACACACACACACAAACACACACACACACACACACACACACACACACACACACACGTATTTAGATCATTGGTTTTCAAAGTGGGGTCTGGGGACCCCCAGGGGTCCTTGGGGAGGTTCCAGGGGGTCCCCAGCAAAATGAGTTACTATAGCGTCACAATCATTTTAACCACTTTAACCTTTTATACTTTGGATATTCAAAAATAGCAGATCTACAAGCTCATAGCGCGGCACTAGCGCTATGAGCTTGTAGATCTGCTATTAAAAAAAAATCTTGAACGTATAAGTGAAAGTTTTTGAATACTTATTTTTTTTACATTTTTAACATAAATCTTCTCTTCTGGGGGTCCCTGGCACAATATATTTACAGATGGGGGTCCGTGACCAAATATATATCAATTTGAGGGTCCTTGACATGAAAAAGTGTCTGATAGTCTGTTATATAAGTTGTTTTATAGTGTAATTAGTTGGCGGTAATTGATTGTGTAAACGTAATTAACATAATGTAATCTCCACCTACCTGTAGATGGATTGTATGAGTTGCTGATGTTAGTGTGAACGATCCTGTAGATCAGAGTGGTGTCATCACTAAAATCACTAAATGGTCCAACTTCTCCACCCAAACCCACAGAGAAGGCCACCTTTGGTTTGTCTGTCAACACATCAACATTATCATATTGTTTAATATTATAAAAACATATTGTTGTCAGGAGGAAACCTTGTATGTCCAAAACCATTCCTTTTTCTTTTATTATTATTAACAAACGTTTTAAAATAGTGAACATAGCAGATTTACAAGCTCACAGCACGTCACGATGTGTTGTGAGCTTGTAGATCTGCTATTTTCACCACTTTAGTGTCGACACTCTTGTATGATGAAGTTGGGCATTCATTCATTAATTTACGAAAAAAAACATAAAAATTTGAAATATGGAGATAAAAGGTTTCTGCCTGACAGCGACGATATATTATACTAACTGTGTGTGTGTGTGTGTGTGTGTGTGTGTGTGTGTGTGTGTGTGTGTGTGTGTGTGTGTGTGTGTGTGTGTGTGTGTGTGTGTGTGTGAATGTGTGTGTGTGTGTGTGCGTGTGCGTGTGCGTGTGCGTGTGCGTGTGCGTGTGTGTGTGTGCAGTGGTGGAAAAAGTACTCACCATTTTTTACTAAGTAAAAGTATCAATATCGCAATGTAGATAAACTCCGTTACAAGTAAAAGTCTGGTATTCAAAATGTACTTGAGTAAAAGTACAAAAGTATTGGCATCAAAATGTACTTAAAGTACCAAAAGTAAAAGTACTCATTATGCAGAATGTCCCATTTCAAGTTTTCAAAATGTAAAAAAATCTTTTGAAAAAAGCAGATCTACAAGCTCACGTGTTGTGAGCTTGTAGATCTGCTATTTTCAAATGGCCGAAATATATATAGAGTTTAAGTGGTTAATATGTTTTGTGATAATAATCTAAATCTGAAGAGTAACTAGTAACTAAAATCATCAAATAATTGTAGTGGAGTAAAAAGTAAAATATTTGCCTCTGAGATGTAGTGGATTAGAAGTAAAAGTATTACAAATTGAAAATACTGAAGAAAGTAAAATTACCTCAAAATTGTACTTAAGTACAGTAGCCTACTTGAGTAAATGTAATTAGTTACTTTACACCACTGTGTGTGTTTGTGTGAAAACAAAGCAGTGACTCAGTGAGCATATTCCAAAGTGTATGAGCTCTAATCACAAAACCTATTTTATTAGTTTTTAACCAGGACTTTAGAATGACCAGCAGTGTTTACCTGGAGTAGACTAGTAGGTCACTAATGACCAGCAGTGTTTACCTAGAGTAGGCTAGTAGGTCACTAATGACCAGCAGTGTTTACATAGAGTAGACTAGTAGGTCACTAATGACCAGCAGTGTTTACATAGAGTAGGCTAGTAGGTCACTAATGACCAGCAGTGTTTACATAGAGTAGACTAGTAGGTCACTAATGACCAGCAGTGTTTACATAGAGTAGGCTAGTATGTCTCTAATGACCAGCAGTGTTTACATAGAGTAGACTAGTAGGTCACTAATGACCAGCAGTGTTTACATAGAGTAGGCTAGTAGGTCTCTAATGACCAGCAGTGTTTACATAGAGTAGGCTAGTAGGTCACTAATGACCAGCAGTGTTTACATAGAGTAGACTAGTAGGTCACTAATGACCAGCAGTGTTTACATAGAGTAGACTAGTAGGTCACTAATGACCAGCAGTGTTTACATAGAGTAGACTAGTAGGTCACTAATGACCAGCAGTGTTTACATAGAGTAGACTAGTAGGTCTCTAATGACCAGCAGTGTTTACATAGAGTAGGCTAGTAGGTCACTAATGACCAGCAGTGTTTACATAGAGTAGACTAGTAGGTCACTAATGACCAGCAGTGTTTACATAGAGTAGACTAGTAGGTCACTAATGACCAGCAGTGTTTACATAGAGTAGACTAGTAGGTCACTAATGACCAGCAGTGTTTACATAGAGTAGACTAGTAGGTCACTAATGACCAGCAGTGTTTACATAGAGTAGGCTAGTAGGTCACTAATGACCAGCAGTGTTTACATAGAGTAGACTAGTAGGTCACTAATGACCAGCAGTGTTTACATAGAGTAGGCTAGTATGTCTCTAATGACCAGCAGTGTTTACAGAGAGTAGGCTAGTAGGTCACTATTTGACCAGCAGTGTTTACATAGAGTAGGCTAGTAGGTCACTAATGACCAGCAGTGTTTACATAGAGTAGACTAGTAGGTCACTAATGACCAGCAGTGTTTACATAGAGTAGGCTAGTAGGTCACTAATGACCAGCAGTGTTTACATAGAGTAGACTAGTAGGTCACTAATGACCAGCAGTGTTTACATAGAGTAGACTAGTAGGTCACTAATGACCAGCAGTGTTTACATAGAGTAGGCTAGTATGTCTCTAATGACCAGCAGTGTTTACATAGAGTAGACTAGTAGGTCACTAATGACCAGCAGTGTTTACATAGAGTAGGCTAGTAGGTCTCTAATGACCAGCAGTGTTTACATAGAGTAGGCTAGTATGTCTCTAATGACCAGCAGTGTTTACATAGAGTAGACTAGTATGTCTCTAATGACCAGCAGTGTTTACATAGAGTAGGCTAGTAGGTCACTAATGACCAGCAGTGTTTACATAGAGTAGACTAGTAGGTCACTAATGACCAGCAGTGTTTACATAGAGTAGGCTAGTAGGTCACTAATGACCAGCAGTGTTTACATAGAGTAGACTAGTAGGTCACTAATGACCAGCAGTGTTTACATAGAGTAGACTAGTAGGTCACTAATGACCAGCAGTGTTTACATAGAGTAGGCTAGTATGTCTCTAATGACCAGCAGTGTTTACATAGAGTAGACTAGTAGGTCACTAATGACCAGCAGTGTTTACATAGAGTAGGCTAGTAGGTCACTAATGACCAGCAGTGTTTACATAGAGTAGGCTAGTAGGTCACTAATGACCAGCAGTAGCCTGGTTCCAGCCGAATCTGCCTTTGCAAAATCGCATCGCACTTTAGCCCTCGGCAGATTAGGTCTGGCCCCCCTCCATAGAGATTCCATTTCTCTCCCTCCGCAGTGGTGTGGAGCCAACCAGGGCCCAGTATCCAAATGTGGGCGGGCTTATCACCTTATTTGGAGCAATGACGTACAAGGAAGCACTGCTCTGATTAGTTCGTGAACAAGGAAGCACTGCTCTGATTGGTTTAGGTCTAACCAATAGAGTCCGTTTGGATCTTTTTGTAACCGCCCCTTGGAAAAAAATCTATCGTTGATAGGGACCAGACTAATATCCACGCAGTGTGTCGTGTGATATTGTCTGGCCACGCGAGGCTAGACCAGCAGTGTTTACATAGAGTAGACTAGTAGGTCACTAATGACCAGCAGTGTTTACATAGAGTAGACTAGTAGGTCACTAATGACCAGCAGTGTTTACATAGAGTAGACTAGTAGGTCACTAATGACCAGCAGTGTTTACTTAGAGTAGACTAGTAGGTCACTAATGACCAGCAGTGTTTACATAGAGTAGGCTAGTAGGTCACTAATGACCAGCAGTGTTTACATAGAGTAGACTAGTAGGTCACTAATGACCAGCAGTGTTTACATAGAGTAGACTAGTAGGTCACTAATGACCAGCAGTGTTTACATAGAGTAGGCTAGTAGGTCACTAATGCCAGTGGTTCTCACTTTAAGGGGTTCCCACTCTCAGAATAAGGGAGGTCCTTGTCTAAATGTAAGCAAACTAATGTACTGTATGTCAGAGCTAGACCAGAGCTGGCCTAATGTGATGAGTAACATGTTAAAATCTATTCTAAAAGAGATTGACAGACATGATCACAGAAATGTGGTCCATTTTTTTGTAGCCAGTAAAGTCAGGCTGATGCATTCTGTACAAAATTCAGATGATGGAGAGACGTTTGAGTAAGTGTACAGAGAGTTACAGTAGTCAAGGCATGAAGAAATAAAAGCATGAACTACTTTTTCAGATCAGGATAGAATATGTTAGATTTAGGGAAATCTAAACAGACACTACATTACTCAATAGAAAGTGTCAAATACAGATAAAGATATTAAATTGCATTGCAAGCGTATTAAAGTATGGGGGCTGGGGGGGGCAGCACTAGTGTATGAACATTACTTGTGAAAATGCAATAAATCTACTGTGGGGATCTTAGTTCACTAACTTCAGTAAAAGTAGGACAGACATTCTGAGATACTGGGGGGCTAGAGCATTCAAAGCATCAATCAAGTAAGAATGTTTTGATTGTTTTTATGTTTAATTTGCTAAACATACTGTACTTACTTAACCCATTGAGACCTGAAGCCGATTCTACATGTCTCCTAAATCTCAACAGTTTTCTGAAAAACGTATGTTTCTATATCAGTGGTGCTCAATCTTTTTCATGTCAAGGACCCCCAAAATTATATGTATTTGGCCGCGGACCCCCATCAAAATATTTTGTTCCAGGGACCCCCAGAAGCAAAGATTTGAGTTAAAAAAATTCGCTTTAAAAATATATATATTCAAAGATTTGCACCCATTTTCACAATTTTTCAAAAAATATCAGATCTACAAGCTCGTAGCGCGGCACTCGGTGCCGCGCTATGAGCTTGTAGATCTGATATTTTTGAATAGCCCAAAGTGTAAAATAATGCTTTTTAGCTCAAATCTAAAAATGACACAGTTCCAAGGAAGATGGAGGAGGCAGGCCTGGTTACTGGACCAGAATGACCACAAGAATCAACAAAGGTGAGCTTGTAGATCTGCTATTTTCCAAATAGCCATAGGTATGAAATAGGGCTAAAGTGGTAAAAATGTATGTTTTATAATGTAATAATTTATATCTGCAAAGTAACTAGATTTAGATTCACTATATTTTTTGTGACCACATTATTTATAAACAAGCCTTTCAGAGGAGAGAGACATTACATCACATCACTGTGTGGGCAAGCAGTTCATGCAAGTTCCCACAGTGGCAATACAGAAGTGTGTCTTTTCAGTACATAGATTTGTCCGTCAGTGTGATCATGTACTGCAGGGGTCTTCAACAGGGGGTCCGGGGACCCCTAGGGGGTCCTCAGAGTTACTACAGGGGGTCCACCAAACCTTTGTGTGATAGGATTTTTTTTTTTACATTAACCACTTGAACCCTAGCGTCCCTTTTCTGAGAAGAACTTTAGCCAAAAATAGCAGATCTACAAGTAACAAAAAAATATCGATATATTCGCTTTACGAGATATATTCAAAGATTTGCAAACATTTTCATGATTTTTCAAAAAAATAGCAGATCCACAAGCTCATAGAGCTACTATGAGCTTGTAGATCTGCTATTTTTGAATAGCCCAACGTATAAAATAATGGTTTAAGTGGTTAAACAGACGCGTTCCCGCTGTTTTAATGGGTTAAATAAAGGTTTCAATAACACATAAAACCCTCTCTCTGCTCTCTCTAGATGGAGAGCAACAGGTGGTGGCACGTTGCCCGCTACCCCGTGCTGACCTACGTGTAGATCATCATGGTGTCTCTCTCTACAACCTGTTCACCTTCTCCTCAGTCTCTACTCCATGCTGACCTACGTGTAGATCATCATGGTGTCTCTACAACCTGTTCACCTTCTCCTCAGTCTCTACTCCATGCTGACCTACGTGTAGATCATCATGGTGTCTCTCTCTACAACCTGTTCAGCTTCTCCTCAGTCTCTACTCCGTGCTGACCTACGTGTAGATCATCATGGTGTCTCTCTCTACAACCTGTTCACCTTCTCCTCAGTCTCTACTCCGTGCTGACCTACGTGTAGATCATCATGGTGTCTCTCTCTACAACCTGTTCACCTTCTCCTCAGTCTCTACTCTGTGCTGACTTACGTGTAGATCATCATGGTGTCTCTCTCTACAACCTGTTCACCTTCTCCTCAGTCTCTGTCTGCCAAGGGTGCTGACGCATACGGGACGCTGGTGATGCAACTACTGCTGGACGAGCAGCTGGAGGTACAGTAGTAGCACACATTTAACATCTTTATTTGCGTTCACATTTTAACAATACATTCTTGAACACAAACAATGGTAGATGCACAAACTTGGAAAAAAAACTCAACCACAAGTACTTCAGAATACAGATCACGGGTACAGGAAGCATCGCCTCCTCCATATATGGCGACTGCCAATTATCACAGACATTGAACAGAATTTTGACCAATGCCTTAGCTCTTGGCTTGGGCATTCCTGCAATCTGCAGCCCTCTCACAACTGATTTATGGACATTACCGAGGCTTCCAAATATGAACACAAGCAGTTTACATTTGTAACCAAGCTGTATGATAGCATCCTTAAGACGTTGGTACTTAAGCACCTTGGTAAGGAATGCCTCTTCCAGGCTGTGGTCAAATGTACATGCCACTTCCAAAATGGTCACTTCTCTACTGTCCTCATCAACAACAACAACAACATCTGGTGTATTTGCTGTGACATCTATCATTTTCATTATTGCGCATGAACATGGCAGTTGAAACACAAGAGTGCTTATACATTTTGGCAGATGATGAAACATAATGAACTTATGTCCTTAGCTAATAGGTCAACAATTCTGTCATGCCTAGCCATGTACATTCCCTTATACACATGGCAGCCGTTCAGAACATGTGACAGAGTTTCAGTAACTGGAGTGTGGTCATGGTGCAGACAATGAGGAGGAAACACACACACACACACACACACACACACACACACACACACACACACACACACACACACACACACACACACACACACACACACACACACACACACACACACACACACACACACACACACACACACACACACACACACACACACACACACACACACACACACACACACACACACACACACACACACACACACACACACACAGTAGGGCTGGGTATCGCCTACAACCTCACGATAGATACGTATCACAATACAAAGGCCACGATACGATACGTATCGCGATATACACGTTGATTTTGAACAATGACCGCGTGTCCTACTAAATTCACTTTAGCAGAGTCCTAGACCAGTGGTCCGGGGACCACCAGTGGTCCTTGAGGGAGTACCAGGGGGTCCCCAGCAAAATGAGTTAATAGCGTCACAATAATTTTTAACAACTTAGCTTTGGCTATTAAAAAATAGCAGATATACAAGCTCATAGCGCGGCACCGAGTGCCGCGCTATGAGCTTGTATATCTGCTATTTTTGAAAAAACCTTGAAAAAGTGTGCATATCTTTGAATATTTATATTATTTAAAGCGAAAAATTAATCTTTGCTTCTGGGGGTCCCTGGCACAAATGATTTTCAATTGGGGGTCCGGCGGCCAAATGTATATCAATGTAGGGGTCCTTGGCATGAAAAAGGTTGAAAACCACTGTCCTAGACCACCGATTGCTGATGTTTTGACCAATATATTGTCAGAAAATGTAAAGTTTCCAAATCAATTTGAGAAAAAAAGAAAGCAGGGAAAAATAGATACAAATAAATAATGTTTTGATGGATAATTGCAAAAGATGTAATCATGTATATCGTCACTGTCGGGCAGAAATTGATGCTGATGTTTTGTTTTTTTTAAAGCCGTGTCACACATCATTTCGTGCCGTATGGATATGGTAGCCTCTGTATCGATACGATTATCGGCAAGGAATACGATTATAAGATTATTGCCGTATCGATGAATTGAACCCACCCCTAACACACAGTAAAACCAGAGAGTTATAATGGGGCACTGATGGCCAGGTGGCAAATACATATCACTGTGGGGGTCCTTTGACATGAGAAAAGTTTGAGAACCACTGATATTATAGCAGCATACGTTTTGTTTTTGAAACTGTTAGGATCTAGAATACATTTGTAGGATCCCCCAGAAGCAAAGATTTTAGTTAAAAATGTTCGCTCTAAAACATATATATATTAAAAGATTGGGGTCCATTTGATAAACATTTCATCAAATGGGGGTCCTTGGCTTAATCCATATAAAAGCTGTGGGTCCTTGACATTAAAATGGTTGAGAATCACTGCTATGGCCGTGAAAATCTTCTTGTATGGGGGGTCCCTGGCATATCTTTTCAAACGGGGGTCCGCGGGCTGATACGCAGTGGTGTAAAGTAACTAAGTACATTTACTTAAGTACTGTACGTTGTACTTTGCCAGCGGTGGAAGAATTACCCAGATATTTTACTTAAAGGTAGGGTAAGTGATATTTTTGGGTATTTTTTTGTTTTGTTAAAAAGGTTAAAGAATTATATTGTGATAGTAATCATTGCTACAGAGCGTTTGTTCGGTCACAGGGGGCTCTCCAGCTCTTTAGTAACTCTATAGTAATGAGTACTATAAGAATATAGAGCTATTTAACGCTGTTACTGAACAAACACTCTATAGTAATGATAATTATCACAATATAGATCTATTTAACACTTATTTTAACCAAAGTAAATCACTTACCCTACCTTTAAGTAAAAGTAGCAATACCACAATGTAAAAATACTCTGTTACAACTAAAAGGCCTGTGTTCAAAATGTTACTTGAGTAAAAGTACAAAAGTATTGGTATCTAAATGTACTTAAGAGTACCAAAAGTAAAAGTACTAAAGTGTTCGGACCCCCATTTGATGAAATATTTATCAAATAGACCCCAGTTTACACTGTAGTATCATCTGTGGACGTCGCATCCTCAGGCTGTACTACAACAGTTCTGTCGAAGGCATCCTAACAGGCTGTGTCACGGCCTGGTACGGGAACTGCACTGCCCGAGAAAAGATCAGCCTACAACGAATAGTGCGATCGGCAGAGCGGATAATGGGAATCGAGCTCCCAGCGCTCCAGGAACTGTACAAAAAGCGGTGCGTGGTCAAAGCCAAGTGCATCATCAAGGACAAGCACCACCCAAGTCACAGACTGTTCAACCCCCTACAACGACCGCGACCGGGCAAGGGGCTCTACCGCAGTATCAAGAGTTCCACCACCAGGTACTGGTGTAGTTTCAATCCGGCTGCTGTCAGAATGCTGAATGGGGCATAAGCCTGAATGAGGCATAGGCCTTGTTCAGCAGCCTGACAACAGGCAGCGCAGACTTTTCTGGCTCTTCCTGAACACACCTGTGGATTATACCAGGGACAATGACTTGGACTTTAGCCCCCCCTCGGACACACCTGTGGACTACACCAGGTACAAATGACTTTTTGTTGCACTCCCTCATGGAGCTACTTGCGGATTATACTAGGGTCGGTCCACTCTAGGTGGACACACACTGACCTTTTGCACCTTAATCCCTTGTATAACGCTCTGACTTTTTTTTTGGTCTTTTTTATTGTGCTCCTTTTCCTCTAAGCACCTTAACGTCCATTGTCTATCATGCACAGTATAAGTATAACATGCACAGTATACAATACATTGCTGCTATGCTCAGGCACCTTAGTTTAGTTTTTTTTTGTTTTTATTATCTCAGGTAATTTGTAAATATGTAGATAACTTGTCTGGCCTTCTGTTGCTCTCTTGTTTTGATCTCCTTCCCACCTGCCCCCACCCTCTTCTTCTCCCCCCCCCCCCTCTTCTTTCTATGGAAACTATCGTTGCGATGGGAACGATGTACAAAAAAGAATTTCACCCACTTTTTTACCTTGTAAACCTGTGATGTGACAATAAAACTGATTCTGAGTTAATGTAACTCTGAGAGCGTACAAATGGAACCAAATGGACCCATAAGGGTCCATTTGGTTCCATTTGTACGCTCTCAGAGTTACAGACACACATAAGGGTCCATTTGGTTCATATTCCTAACTATATCAATCATTTGGCTGGCGAGTGGGGACCCCCTGGAACCCCTTCAAGGACCCCTGGGGGTCCCCGGACCCCACTTTGAGAACCATTGGCATAGCTAATGAACTGCTTAGTATGAAGGAATTGATTAAAATGCGTGTCATTTAACTTTGATTTGACTTGATAAAAAGCTACGTCTTGTCTGGATGAAGCATTGTGTTTGATGTGAAGTGAATATGTATGTTTGTTGTATTGAGCTGTGTTTGTTTGTGATGCTGACTCTGTTTTGTCATATTTTGTGGGGAAGTTAATGTGCCCCTCCTCCACATTTACCTCTAAACGGGCTAGTATAGCTCCTCTGTACCTCGCTGAGCTCCTGGAACCATTACATCCCCCCCCCCCCCCCAGCTAGGGCTCTGAGGTCTCCTCGTTCCAAAGACTAGCAAAAAGACCAGGGGCGGCCGCACCTTTGCTCGCTGAAATAGCAGATCTACAAGCTCAGCCGCGCTATGAGCTTGTAGATCTGCTATTTCTTGAAAAATCGTGAAAATTTGTGCAAATCGTTGAATATATATATATATTTTTTTTAAGCGAACATTTTAACTCAAATCTTTGCTTCTGGGGGATTCTACAAATGTCTTCTAAATCAGTTTTCTGAAAAAATAACCCCCATCTGAAAATGTTTTGTTCCAGGGACAAAGATTTGAGTTACAAATGTCAGCTTTAAAAAAAAAATATATATATATATACATACATGTATATATATATATATATTGAAAGATTTGCACACATTTTCACGATTTTACAAAAAATAGCAGATATATAAGCTCATAGCGTGGCACTCGACGCCACGCTATGAGCTTGTATATCTGCTATTTTTAGGCTGTGTATGTTGTGACAGGATACAATTTAGGTATATCTGGCTCTCGGTCACTTGAATTAATGTTTGTTTGTTTTCTTTCTTTCTTTCTTTCTTTCTTTCTCAGAGTGGAGACAGCCTGTGCCGAGGTTGGTTTTTGTGTCATAAATGCCCAGAAGACTGAGGTTCTCACCTAAAGTATAACACCCTCCCCGACACCGCTGGACGGCTCAACCCGAGGATGCCCTTAGAGATGGAGATCTGGATTTGTCTGCATGGGGGGGGGGGGGGGGGATTCCTCCGTGCCGCTGACCCTGGTCTTCTCCTCCACCGTGGATCGATCGCCGAGTGATCCCACGTGTGTATCCACACGTGTGTCTGGTCGCCCCACGGCGGTCTCCACTGGTGGTCTCCGCCAAAGACCTGGGCCCGCCGGGGGTTTCCACATGTAAAGTTGACCGGAGGTCGAGACTCCAAAAAAAGAAATTGCTCTTTTGTGGTTTTTATTTCTCCCCACTTCTCCTCCACCACAGTCCGTGTAGCTTTTTACAGTGCAGACGTAGAATAACAAAAATAATACTGGCCAAAAAATACAAACATAATGAACTCAGGAAATTAATGCAAAACTTAACAAAAAGGAAAAAGAACAAAACAAAGCGCACTAGGCTACACCCCTATGAGGGGGCCCTGGCAGCTCTGACTGGGCTCTTAACTCTCTGCCTGCCCGAACATCACTCAAGCTCTGACTCTGCTGTCTCCTTTTTATAGGAGAGGATCCTACCACCACAGAGGCAGCAATTAACCTTCAACGATAGCTTATCTACAAGCTGACACATATATCATGAATAACCCAACACATAAATAGATATTGTACTTTCAGACTGAACACCATTTTGTGTTTGAATTCATTTCTGAAGACCATAAAATACTTTGCCCATAAACATTGTGAAACACCCCTCCTCCTCTACAGTACATGGCACCTTCCACTGGGACCACCCCTACTTAAGCTACATGGTTTGGTCCATGCTCTGTTTAGCAGTTCAACCCACAGTGCCAGTACTGCAGAGTAGTTACAGGTGACAAACAATGAGCAACTCCTTTTAACACAGGTTACACAATAAACTGAATGTTTTATCCCTGTAAAGTCTGTGTGAATTACTTGTGAATTTGTGAATGCATTCAACAGTATTGACATTATAGTATTGATATTTGGTTAGGACATATCTGCCACACTTCCAACAGTTGCTCCAAACCGGCCGGTGGTCTTGATTATGAATTGGACGCAGCTGTGTGGTGTGTGCGTGCAATGCCCTTAACTCATGTCTTTATGTATAGGGCACGGGTTGCCCCGTGACATTTCCCCCTCCCTCTGAAGACGCCCCCTGTGGCGTCCTCGACAGGAAGTCAGCGGTGCAATTCTCAGACCCCTTCCTGTAAAGAACCACAAAGTCATACGGCTGCATAGCCAGGAACCACCTAGTGATTCGGGAGTTAGTGCCTTTCATGTCCTTCAACCAGGTCAATGCCCGGGGTTTCCTCTGAAGACGGCTCTAAGTAGGAACCTCTTTAGGCCTGTCTTTAACTTGACCATTAATTGTCACTCAAATAATTGCGATTAACGACTTAATTGCGTCGAACTAACATTATGAATAGAACTTTGTCTGTCTTTTTTTAGGCTTCGTAAACAAAAGCCGCACAGGGCAGATATGATGCAGATATATTGCATAATTCAATAACTTTATACTATATATAGTGGAAATAGCCGATCTACAAGATCAAAACGCGTCACGTCGTGATGCGTTTTGAGCCTGTAGATCGGCTATTTCCAAATGTTTGAACATGTTTCAACGTGGAAACGATTGACTTATTATCCCCCAAAAAGTACTGCGACTATCTCAAATACTTGCGATTAGGCGATTATTATGTAATAATTGTGACAGGCCTAATTTTTTCCTTTTCCTTTGCTGGATGCTGCAGCTGCTTCATGCTGCAGTTTGTTGGATGGTGCTTGTGGCGTATGCTGTTGGTGTTGGATGCTGATTGTGTCGTATGCGTGCTGATGTGGTTAAAGATGTTGCTCTGCTGCTGTTTTTCTCCAGGGTAATTGTTTTTTCAGGTTGTGGAATCGAACGCCGACGTTGAATCTACGACTATGTTGGTAGAGTGTAGGTTTTGTTTTCAGGTTGAATCTACGACTATGTTGGTAGTGTAACCCTAATACGTTTTTGTTCAGGTTGTAGTACGATGTTGGCAGTGTTGTGGCTGTTATTTTGTGTGTGTGTGTGTGTGTGTGTGTGTGTGTGTGTCCAGCTGATGCTCGTTGACGCTCATTAATGCATCAAGGAAGGCAATTGTGTTTCTGCAACTGTCAAATAGGTCAACATCTACAAAGAGTATGCACATGCATCCCTTTTCCACCGGGACACACCCCCCCCCCCCCCTCACCTAGACTGAAAAAAAAAAACATTGAGCATCATGGAGCGTTGGAGTTTGGAAGCGCTCGTTGTAAATCACTCTACGGTCCTGCGGACCACCTGTTTATAAATGTCACATGATGCAGGAGGCAGCAGGACGCTGCGTTATAGAAAACAAGCGCTTCCAAACTGTGACACTTAGAAAAATGATCACCTGCACATAATGTATTGACAGAAAGTATCTCATAACATGTCTCTACGGTGGATTTATCTGAAACAAAAACTTTGCAGATAGAAAGATGATAATTCAAGCTTTCCGTACAGCTGCCATGTTGGTGAGTTTAACGTTGTTTTTGCCACTCAGTAGGCGTTCCCAAATAACTTCCGAGTACGATGATGTCACGCGCATAGCCTCTATTCTAAGAGCGTAAAAAACCAAAGCTTTTTTTTTTTTTACATCCGTCTTTTTTTTTGTTACGGTTTGCACTAAGTACAGTAGGCTTTCAACTCCGTCAAACCGTCTTTGTTTTGGTGAGTAGCGAAAGTGTATTTTTTTATTTTGACTACAGACGAGAGGCTGCGCAGCCTGCGCTACCACGGATGTCCGTGAAACGACCCGAAATGATGTTATTGTTTTATTTAGAGCAGTGGGTTTCAAACCTTTTCATACCAAGGTCCATTATTTGTTCAGCATTTGAGCCACGGAACCACCATTTAATGAGATTTAGACTCTCAGACCCACAACCAGTGGTGGAAAAAGTAGCCTACTCACATGTTTTACTTAAGTAAAAGTATCAATACTGCAGTGTAGAAATACTCTTACAAGTAAAAGTCTGATAATAAAAATGCACTTGAGTAAAAGTACAAAAGTATTGGCATCAAGAGGCCTACTTAAAGTACCAAAAGTAAAAGTACTCATTGTGCAGAATGTCCCATTTCACAAAATATATATATTTTGAAAATAGCAGATCTACAAGCTCAAAGTGCTTTGGAAATTGGAAATACTCCAGTAAAGTAATAATTCCTCAAAAGTACAGTACTTGAGTAAATGTACTTGGTTACTTTACACCACTTGGGCAGTGAAATAATATTTTGTTATCTTTGGATAAGATTTTGTCCTCAATTTCATGCTGTATTGATGTCTGTATCATAGGAGAGATAACAGGCAAACCTTGATCAAAATAACAATTCTTTAATTAAGTAATGCAGATGTTTAACAATAATTTACCTCTTGAGAGCCTAAAATGAAAGGGTCCATTTGGTTTCATTTTACACTCTCAAGAGTTAAAGATCTATAAGGGTCCATTTGGTTAAATTTTACACTCTCAAGAGTTAAAGATCTATAAGGGTCCATTTGGTTACATTTTACACTCTCAAGAGTTAAAGATCTATAAGGGTCCATTTGGTTTCATTTTACACTCTCAAGAGTTAAAGATCTATAAGGGTCCATTTGGTTTCATTTTACACTCTCAAGAGTTAAAGATCTATAAGGGTCCATTTGGTTTCATTTTACACTCTCAAGAGTTAAAGATCTATAAGGGTCCATTGGTTAACAACTCTCCATCATTCATATGGGGACCACCTGTAACCCCCTCAAGGACCACTGGTGGTCCCCGGACCACTGGTTGAGAACCACTTGTTTAGAGGAATAGCAATGAGATTATGAAATGATGTCAGTGTATTATGGTGTATATTATTGATTTTTCAATATTAATACCACACTGTGGATTTGTTTTAACATGCATACATACATACATACATACATACATACATAGTGTATGTTAAATGTATATTTCCGGCTTCTGTCATTTATCTTTCTATTCCCATATACAGAAAGAAATGGCATATTTTGGACATAGTTTGAATGGTGATTAATCATGATTAATTAATCTTTAAGCTGGGATTAATCTGATAAAAAAATGTTATTGTTTGACAGCCCTAATAAAAACACATCATCATTGGTCTTCTAGATGTATTCTATTACAAATAATCAGAAACACATAAAATAGACGCTGACAACAGTGTTTACGTTTTAATATGAGTTTATTGAGAGGCTGAATATGAACATCATGGGAGCTCTTTAAAACACTGGTTCTCACACTTTTACAAGTCAAGGACCCCTACATTAATATGTATGTGGTTGTGGACCCCCATCTGTAAATGTGTTGTGCCAGGGACCCCCAGAAGAGAAGATTTGTGTTTAAAGAAATTTAAGATTATTCGAAATGTTCCAATACTTGCAAGATCTTTACAAAATGTTCAAAAATAGCAGATCTACAAGCTCGCAGTGCGGCACGAAGTGACGCTTGAATATCTGCAACTTATACAATATGGATAAAGTGGTTAAAATGATTGCTTTTTTTGCTGGAGACCCTCTGAAAGCCCCCTCCAAGGACCCTTTAAAGTAATGGTATCAGTCCCAGTGTTACATAGAATAGAGCAGAACACCACTGAATGTGTTGAAGTTGTATGAGGAGCCATCCCAGAGCCTGTAGGAACCACCCTGTAAACGCATGGTAACTCTGTCTCCCTGCTCCAGCTCTAGGATCATTCCATTAGACACGTATATATTACCGTTACCATTATTCTTTGAACCGTTATTCATGAGTTTCTGCTCATTTTTATACATGCGGACGCACACAGACTCTGACTCCCACGTGCTACATGCAGTAAATCTGAACTGATAGACTCCTTTCAATGGTGCTGAGAAGATACCTGAGACAGAACACACACACACACACACACACACACACACACACACACACACACACACACACACACACACACACACACAGTGAATACTGTGTTAATAAACCCTCCTCTCATATTATGTAAATTAGTCAGTAGTTTCAACCAATATTTCATTCTTTGATCATGATGACACTTTTTAAACATTCTTTAAAGATGTATTTAGATCATTGGTTCTCAAAGTGGGGTCCGGGGACCCCCAGGAGGTTCCAGGGGGTCCCCAGCAAAATGTGTTAATATAGCGTACAATCATTTCATCCACTTTAACCTTTTATACTTTGGCTATTCAAAAATATCAGATCTACAAGCTCATAGCGCGTCACTTGAACGTATAAGTGACATTTTTTTAATACTTATTTTTTAAGCAAACATTTTTAACATAAATCCTCTCTTCTGGGGGTCCCTGGTCCAAGACCAAATATATATCAATGTGGGGGGGGGGGGGGGTCTTTGAAATGAAAAGAGTTTGAGAACCACTGATTTAGATTGTACTGTAATGTATTTATGTCTGATAGCCTGTTATATAAGTTGTTTAATTAGTTGATAGTGTAAAGTGAATTAACATAATGTAATCTCCACCTACCTGTAGATGGATCGTATGCGTTGCTGATGTTAGTGTGAACGTTCTTGTAGATCACAGTGGTGTCAGAACTAAATGGTCCAACGACTCCACCCAAACCCACAGAGAAGGCCACCTTTGGTTTGTCTGTCAACACATCAACATTATCATATTGTTTAATATTATAAAAACATATTGTTGTCAGGAGGAAACCTTGTATGTCCAAAACAGAGATAAAAGGTTTCTGTCTGACAGCGATGATATATTATACTGTGTGTGTGTGTGTGTGTGTGTGTGTGTGTGTGTGTGTGTGTGTGTGTGTGTGTGTGTGTGTGTGTGTGTGTGTGTGTGTGTGTGTGTGTGTGTGTGTGTGTGTGTGTGTGTGTGTGTCCGCGTGTGTGCGTGCAGTGGTGGAAAAAGTATTTGAATTTTTGATTTGTATACAAATCTTTTGAAAATAGCAGATCTACAAGCTCACAACGTGTTGTGAGCTTGTAGATCTGCTGTTTTCAAATGACTGAAATATATACAGAGCTTAAGGGCGCGCTCTCACCGCACTTTTATTTTACCTCTGGGGCAGAATCTGCTAATGCATTGTCAATGTAAATGCGTGGATTCACGCAAGAGCGGATTTTTCCGCTTGTCGCGCAGACCTTGCGTTTATCTGCTCTACACGACTTGTCCATTGGAAGCATAAAACTGCTGGAGGCAGGAGCTGATTTTCCCCCTCTGTCCAATCGGGTGAGTCGAAGGCGGACCGTCCCAAGACTCAGGAAGCAACATGGTGCTCAAGGCAGAAGGCGGTGCGGGCTACGGGGACGGTCTTGAATGTGAGTGACAGGTGCGTCACAGCGTTTTTTTAGAATCCGCTGGCTGCAAAAAACTGTGGCCGCGCACAACCTGCGTTTAACAGCGGCCAGCCAACTTTTGGTGAGAGCGCGCCCTAAGTGGTCAATATGTTTTGGGATGATAATAATTTGGGAAATACTGAAGAAAGTAAAAATACCTCAAAATTGTACTTAAGTGCAGTACTTGGGTAAATATACTTAGTTACTCATGTATGTGTGCTCCACTCTAAAACCACTCTAAGCATCTACAATTTAATGCTGAATGTTTGTCCCAGAATAGAGATGCTAAAATCTACATTGTAGAAATGTGTTTAAAACAAGGCTCCTCCTTTAGTTTTTAACCAGGACTTTAGAATGACCAGCAGTGTTTACATAGAGTAGGCTAGTAGGTCACTAAGGACCAGCAGTGTTTACATAGAGTAGGCTAGTAGGTCACTAAGGACCAGCAGTGTTTACATAGAGTAGGCTAGTAGGTCTCTAATGACCAGCAGTGTTTACATAGAGTAGACTAGTAGGTCTCTAATGACCAGCAGTGTTTACATAGAGTAGACTAGTAGGTCTCTAATGACCAGCAGTGTTTACATAGAGTAGACTAGTAGGTCTCTAATGACCAGCAGTGTTTACATAGAGTAGACTAGTAGGTCACTAATGACCAGCAGTGTTTACATAGAGTAGACTAGTAGGTCTCTAATGACCAGCAGTGTTTACATAGAGTAGACTAGTAGGTCTCTAATGACCAGCAGTGTTTACATAGAGTAGACTAGTAGGTCTCTAATGACCAGCAGTGTTTACATAGAGTAGACTAGTAGGTCACTAATGACCAGCAGTGTTTACATAGAGTAGACTAGTAGGTCTCTAATGACCAGCAGTGTTTACATAGAGTAGACTAGTAGGTCACTAATGACCAGCAGTGTTTACATAGAGTAGACTAGTAGGTCTCTAATGACCAGCAGTGTTTACAAAGAGTAGACTAGATCTGCTATTTTTGAATAGCCAAAGTATACAATAATAGACTAGGCAGGATTTCAGAAAATGTGCTTATTTAAAGTGCTGAAGGCAAATCGTGTTAATTTATGACACACATGTTTTTTAGGGGTATTAAGGTGTGCTGAATCCAAATCTGCTGTGTGTCAAGCTAAAAAATGGCCACTAAGCCCTCAAAATGGACCATTTAAAGATGGCGGCCGCCACTATGCTGTAATATTTTACAAAGCATCTTTTTGACTAAACAAGGTAGAAACTTGATTTTTTTTTAATAAAAATGTTAGGTTTTCATATATGGGGAATCCAATTAAATATTTTGATTTGAAATCAAGTGTGAGGAAACTGCTTAAAACTCATATATATTGTGAAAATTGTCATTTATTGGTGAATATTGTTACAACCAACTTTATCCGCTCCAAAGAGAAACGACTGTTCACAATACAATTGTACACACACACACACACACACACACACACACACACACACACACACACACACACACACACACACACACACACACACACACACACACACACACACACAGGTTTGGTGGTGTGATGGCAGCTGACTGCTTCACACAATCACCTGAAGAATGTCCTGCAGCACAGAAAGCACATGCTGCTGGCCTTCATCGTATCTAGGACATCTCACGAACCTATGCCATCCTGGACATTTTACAACCAACAGGCAAGCACAGTTAACCCTGAGAAAACTACAGTTGGGTACCTACCTATCATACAGGCTCCTGCATCTGAACTCGATACACTGAACACAGTCGTAAAGCGAGTGATCCATGTTGCCAAAGCAATGGAACAGCAGCATGTTGTTCTGACTGTGGATGAGGCACTGTATCCAAAAGTGATGGAGCTGAAGTGGTCAGTAGAGGAATACAAGGAGGTGATTATACCTTGCCTTGGAGGCCTTCATATTGCCATGAACTTTCTTGGTATAATAGGACGACACATGGCTGATTCTGGCCTGAGTGAGCTATGGGTAGGGTGTGATCTCTTGGGAGCTAATGCTGCACAACATGTCTGTGGGGAACATAGGTCCGGGGAACATAGGTATGACCCCGTATGCACGTGCCATTAGGACGCACAAAATTACTCTACAGGCTCTTTCGCAAGTATTACTCCCACGGCTCTATACTTATTTGGATGAGATTGATGTTACACTGAGAGCCGAACTGTCAGATGTCTGTACATCCATAGATGCCGACCACATTGCACAGATCGACAAACTGAATAGCAACAGATTTCAGCAGCCCTTGAAAGATTTTGTTGAAGCTCTTGTAGTTGATGACCCAAATGCTGAGTTCTGGTGGAACTATATGACTATGGTCAGCATCCTACTCTGCTTCACAAGAGCACAACGTGATGGATTATGGGATCTCCACCTACAGTATATGCATTCAAACGTATGCTGCCATTCTTCTTCAGGTATGATCATGTTAACTATGCCAGATGGGGTACTGTATACCTGGCTGAGATGTCAGTTCTTCCACCAGAGGTCCTCCTTGAGTTCCAGGAAGGCAACTTTGTGTTAAACGCACTGATCGACACTGCAATCAGGTATCAGCGGACCAAAGTACAGAATGGCTAAATGCTACAGGAAAGAAGAGTGGAGGCTTAGTAGGTATTACCAGAATAGCGTCTGCACTGAGTAGATGGACATTGTCATATAATCTGAGGACAGACATAGTTTCTCAGACAATAGCTTTGCTAGGAATGACATCAGGCAATGAAGATGATGAGTACACACACAATGAGTGCACAAAAAAAAGAATGGAGAAAGACGACTCTGATGAAGGCAGAATAGTTGTGTCATTGAAACAGCATGGTGTGTTTCAAGATGGTGGAGACACATTGAAAAACATGATCAACAAGGATGTAGTCACATCTGAGATTCAGGAATCTCTGCTTAATGCAGAAGAACTTGGACAAGCACAAATGAAAGTCTTTGTCGAGAAACGTCTATGTGAGCCTCCAGATAGTGACCAGCAGCTGGCTCTGAAATCACCTATTCGAAAGAATAAGGCCAAGATATTCTTTATATGAAGTTGAGCAACTTTCCAAGGGCAAGCAAAACACTATCAAAGTGGATAGGAACATTCTACAAAGGCTCATTACAGCTTACAGAGCAGGGCGCCAGGTAAACCTTGAAAACATCCTTACACATGAACTCATGACCATCCCACTATCTTTGGCGACAACTAATGGTAGTCTACATTCCACAAACAAATATGTGCTAGTAAACATACTGACAGAACAAGTCCAAACCCCTGCAAAGGTTACACTTGATGATTCCAGCTGCCTGCTCATTGATGGCCAAGCACTCGTGATGGCACTAGGAAAGCAACCTGGCATTAGAACATTTGGTGAATATGCCAACATGTTTGCTGGAGCTGTTTTTAAAATGGGAGAAAACTGCCAGAGGATTGATGTAGTCTTTGACAGGTATCAAGAGCTAACGATCAAAGCAGGCACAAGGATTAAACGCAAGCAGCGACACCGACCAATACGTCGTAAAATAGAGAACGAGTCCGTTCCTCTTCCACCAGACTGGTCTAGCTTCATGGCACTTGAGGAAAATAAAGCAGACCTTCTGATTAAACACAGCCCTAATAATCTAACCATCATTGTATCAGGGGGGTTTGCCGAAGTGACCACTGTGAAGTCATCGGATCCAGATCTTGAAGTCTCTTCTCTAAGTGCTGACCACGAGGAAGCTGACACACGACTGATTTTGCATTGCATCCATGCTCAAATGGAAACACTAGTTGTGTCAGCACGAGATACAGATGTGCTTCTTCTACTTCTGGCACACTATGACAGAATGCAATGTAAGCGTCTCTACATGAAAGCTGGGACATCAAAGGCTCCGAAGTATCTTCCAGTACATGAAATTTGCATGTTGCTTTCTGCTGATCAAGTTGACACACTACTTGCCTTCCATGCTGTCACTGGCTGTGACAGCGTGTCTCAGTTCAGTGGCCACAGTAAGAAAACAGCCTGGCAGGTGTTCCAGCAACATCACACAGATCTCATTGGGCTTGGAAAAGGCCCTCTCACAGTAGACATAGCGAGGTCAACAGAGAAATTCATCTGTAAGATATACGGTGTGCCTGAAGTTGATACATGCAATGAAGCAAGAGTCAAGTTGTTTTGTATAGGTCGTGCACAAGAGACTCTGCCACCAACCTCAGATGCAGCAAAGTTTCACATCATGCGTTCCCACTTCCCACTATCAAGCTCTTGTCTGGAACCAAGCTCACTTGCCACATCCTGATCTTCCTCCAGTGACCGAAATGGGATGGATGCACCTGAATGGTCAGTTGGTGCCACGGCTGCTTTCTCTGCCACCTATGCCAAAAGCATGCAGGGAGATCACGTCATGCAGTTGCACAAAGGGATGTCTCAGCCAACGCTGTGGCTGCAGGAAAATACGTATGGAGTGCATTGAAGCGTGTAATTGCAAGAAACTTGGCAACACCTGCCAGAACACTGAGGATGACTGGGACTAAGTCCATGTGTCTGCTGCCTGCAAATACAAGTCAGAAACACAAATTAAGGCAATTATACATCTTAAAGCAATTATTCAACCCAAAAAAAAAGGAAAAGAAAAAAACATTATTCATTACCAAAGAGGCCAATTTTCACAATATAAATGATATAAAAGTGGTTCCTTCACAATTGATCTTATATCAGAATATTTCATTGTATTCCCCATATATGTAAACATAAAAAAGCACATTTCAGTCTATTTTCTACCTTGTTTAATCAAACATATAGGGTTTTATTATGTTTCAGCATAGTGGTGGCCGCCATCTTTAAATGGTCCATTTTGAGGGCTTAGCAACCATTTTTGAGCTTGACACACAGCAGATTTGGATTCAGCACACCTTAATACCCCTAAAAACATGTGTGTCATAAATTAACACGATTTGCCTTCGGGGTTAAGATTTTTGGAAAACTGACCTAGTCTATAATGGTTAAAGTGGTTAAAATTATTGTGATGCTTTTTTTAAACTAATTTTGCAAGGATCCCTGGGGGTCCCTGGACCTCACTTTGAGAACCAATGGTATATACAACAATAATTGAATAATCAAATAATAGATTTGGGGATAAAAATGGTGGAATGTAAAATCCTGAAAGTGACACAATTCTCAAATGTGTTCAATTATTTATTTTATTTTTAAAGCAGTCTCCTACCATGTTCTGTTAACTTTTTGATGCTAATCTGTGTTAACTATTTTTAACTGAAGCTATACTGTGTCTTTTTACATCAAAGGTGTGCGAGTGTGTGGTGTTATGCCTTTCCATACTAGAGACAGATAGGTCAAATATTGTTGTGGTACTTATATATATGCTATGTTCTTCCTGTGCAGTGGTTTCAACCGTTGAGTTCTTGAAAGCAGAGATGTAGTTTGTTTAGGAATTTCTTCACTGCTCCTCTCAGTGAAGGGGAGATAGAAAATGCCCTGCCTAATGTCTGTGCGCCACTGAAAGCCTACTGTAGGTGCAAATGATGGCTTTACAATGTCCATTTACTGTATGTGTGGACACTGTTATAGCAATGTTTTAAACGTTGTTTTCATTTCCACTGTAAAGGGACCACCTGCAGATACATGCAGGCTTGTCACAGCTCATTCTACTATCGCACTCACTGTTTGTGATGAGTCCCATTTCCTCCAATATAAAGCCTTCTAAAAGCATTACAAAATGTGTTCCTCTACTCCAGCTGTTACCTGATATTCTTGAACATGTGTTCTAAAAATGAGTGTACTGTGTGGGGGGTGTTTAATAAAACATGAAAATGACAATGACAACCTCTTCGATACCATTAATTTCAATTCTATGTTTTTATAGGCATTTCTGCAGGCTTTGTATAAGGTAGTGGTTATACAAGCAAGCACATCAGTGCAGGTGATTTCAGAGTTACTTCTCTGAAACAAGAGTTACAAGGTCTTATAAATGTATTGTGAAAAAATTAATTTCAAAGCAATTCATTGAAAAATAAGAAATGTACTTTTACTTTTACTTAAGTATTTTACTTAAGTGTTTTTAAAAGCATGTACTCTTGATTACTTAAAGGAGGAGTTCACCCAAAAAAATACTTATTTTCTATCAATTGCACACCCTATGAAGCCTTGAATCCATGGATTCTTTTTTGTTTTTGTCGCATTCCTAAGCTAATAATTTGATTCCCGTCTCCTACCGGCTAATGTATCCGGTAGGAAACACAAAGTAGATTATTTGTGTCTCCTACCGGCAATACACACGGTCATCAAATTATTGTCTTAGGAATGCCACAAAAACAAAAATAAATCCATGAAATCAAGGCTTCATAGGGTGTGTAATTGATAGAAAATAAGTAATTTTTTGGGTGAACTCCTCCTTTAAGTACATTTAAAAGCAAGTACTTTTTTACTCTTACTCGAGTAACATTTTGACTGAGCTACTTTTACTTGTAGTGGAGTAAATTTAACCAGGGAGTATCTGTACTCTTACTCAAGTACTGGGGTCGAGTACTCTGTCCACCTCTGGAGCAGGCTAGTAGGTCTCTAATGACCAGCAGTGTTTACATAGAGTAGACTAGTAGGTCTCTAATGACCAGCAGTGTTTACATAGAGTAGACTAGTAGGTCACTAATGACCAGCAGTGTTTACATAGAGTAGACTAGTAGGTCTCTAATGACCAGCAGTGTTTACATAGAGTAGGCTAGTAGGTCTCTAATGACCAGCAGTGTTTACATAGAGTAGACTAGTAGGTCTCTAATGACCAGCAGTGTTTACATAGAGTAGACTAGTAGGTCACTAATGACCAGCAGTGTTTACATAGAGTAGACTAGTAGGTCACTAATGACCAGCAGTGTTTACATAGAGTAGACTAGTAGGTCACTATTTGACCAGCAGTGTTTACATAGAGTAGACTAGTAGGTCAGTAATGCCAGTGGTTCTCACTTTGAGGGGGTCCCACTCTCAGAATAATGGAGGTCTGTGTCTAAATGCATACAAACTAATGTACTGTATGTCAGAGCTAGAGCAGAGCTGGCCTAATGTGATGAATAACATGTTAAAATCTATTCTAAAAGAGATTGACAGACATACAGGATCAGAGAAATGTGGTCCATTGTTTTGTAGTCAGTAAAGTCAGGCTGATGCGTTCTGTACAAAATTCAGATGATGGAGAGACGTTTGAGTAAGTGTACAGAGACATCAGAGTAGTCAAGGCGTGAACAAATAAAAGCATAAACTACTTTTTCAGATCAGGATATTGCACTAGTGGTATTCTTATGAACATTATTTGTTAAGATTCTATAAACTAGACCATACCCGTCGGGGGATATGAGCACCCACGCTTGTTTCACGGATGTGGCAACATCGGTGCTTGTTTCAGGCACACGATTTGGCAACCCGGGAGCCAGCGAACAGAAAAACGCTAATAAACAGCTGACATTTGGGGAAAGCGAAGAACGGGCTTTGGTGTTCCGTGCACATGGTAATGGTCAATGGCTTTGTGCAAATGCAATTGCCACCAATGAGAACCGGGCAGAAAAGTTTGTGGGCCATGCACAGACAGACACACAGAGCCACAGAGCTTTGTAGAAATATAGGATGATGATCTACTGTGGGATCTTAGTTCACTAACTTCAGTAAGAGTGGGACAGACATTCTGAGCTACTGGGCGGCTAGAACATTCAAAGCATCAATCAAGTAAGAGGTTTTTTAATTTGCTGAACATACTTACTCCACAGTTTCTGCACTTTGTCCTCAGCAGCAGTCAGCTTGGTGGACAGCTGAGCATGGTGGGCTGAAATCAGATAAAACACTCATGCAGTTTTCCCATGTAGAAAGCTTAGCCACTCAAACATACAGTAAATCATATCAAAACAGCATCTATTCTCTGAGGCTGAGCTCAACCAAAGTAATTAACACCAAACTATTTTGTTATTTAGTTTTTCAACACTGTCCTCTCTCCTAGCTGCATTCACTGAACATCTCCTGTTTAAATTACCTTCACTTTCTTCCTTCAAGTCTTGGATCTGGCCCTCACAGGTAGTCTGGTCACTGTTTTGTTTTAGTTTAGTTGTATGAAGTGTTACATGGCTAATGACCTAAATAAACTATTACAACTACTATTACTGCTACTAAATTACATGAGTCCAGAGTAGGTGTCAGCTAGTCCATCGTCACATTGCTCATAAAATCAGATCACAAACAGCATCTATTTTTGTGAGCTTAACTGAAGTAAACAACCCTGAAGAAAGTATTTATTTTATGTTCTTCAACAATACCCTCTACAAGCATTTACTAACACTTTCCTGTTCAAATTACCTTCACTGTCTTTCTTCAAGTCATCCACCTTGGTCTCACTAGCAGTGAGTGTGGTCTTCAGGTCGTCCACGTTGTTCTCACTAGCAGTGAGTCTGGTCTTCAGGTCGTCCACGTTGTTTTCACTGGCAGTGAGTCTGGTCTTCAGGTCGTCCACGTTGTTCTCACTGGCAGTGAGTCTGGTCTTCAGGTCGTCCACGTTGTTCTCACTGGCAGTGAGTCTGGTCTTCAGGTCGTCCACCTTGGTCTCGGTGGCAGTGAGTGTGGTCTTCAGGTCGTCCACCTTGGTCTCGGTGGCAGTGAGTGTGCTCTTCAGGTCGTCCACCTTGGTCTCGGTGGCAGTGAGTGTGGTCTTCAGGTCGTCCACCTTGGTCTCGGTGGCAGTGAGTGTGGTCTTCAGGTCGTCCACGTTGTTCTCACTAGCAGTGAGTCTGGTCTTCAGGTCGTCCACGTTGTTCTCACTGGCAGTGAGTCTGGTCTTCAGGTCGTCCACGTTGTCCTCAGCACTAGCAGTGAGTCTGGCACTAGCAGTGAGTCTGGTCTTAAAGTTACTCAATTTATCAGCCATGTCTGAAACATATCACAAAATAAGTTAAATGTTAAACTATGAAACATTTTAAACATACACAGTATCAGTCTGTACCAATACAACTTCTTTTAACTTATTTTTGCACAATAAGCATATAGCATCTTGACCGTCCTAACCTGAACCCTGCACTCGAAGTTCAGTCACTAAGTTCCTCTGCTCCTTGGCTTCTGCCTCGCTGGCTGCCACCTTTTTCTCCATGAACTCCAGCATCGCTCCCTGTTTTGACACGGTGTCTCCCAGGCTTCGCACCATGTCTAACAGCTGTCTCAGCACAGTCCAGTTGTCAGGCATTGGGGGGGGACCTGGTTCAACATTGCTCTCACTCTCCGTAGCCGATTCACTCTTTCCTTGAGCCGCAGCCTAATTTAATCGATTCAAAGGGATCAAACACAATAAAGCTAGAGAGCTTTTTGCCATTGTGTTGCTTTGAGTGTAAGTGTGTGTAAACTGAGTGCCACATGTTGTGGGGTAGAGGCTGGGAGGTTAGTAGAGAGAAGTATTGATTATATTCTATAATATCCAAAGTACAAGATAACAGAAATAAGAATAACAACATGGGTACAGTATGGAGCGTGCTAGAACTCAACAAATTTCTGGATATAATTGGGTCAAGCTGCTATTCAACCAGTCCTATATGGGTGACTTAAATTCGACTTAAGGCTTGCAGGTAATTACCTACAAGCAACACATATATAATACATATATAACCTACTGTATATAATAATAACTAGAAGAGTTTGCTCCACGGAGCAAAGGTCTCCGCCAGGCCGGGTTGCCTACCCAGGGACCGCAAACTTTGGATGTCAGTCATAGCCACTTGGAGTAGGATCGGAAAAATCTAACTAAACTAGACCATACCCGTCGGGATATATGAGCACCCAAAATATGTGCTGTTTGGGTTATGCTCTGTGCACAGACAGTATATCAGGGATGGAAAGTGACTGTTGGTACTTGCACACACACACACACACACGGCCGGACTGACCCGCGTGAGCGTCCCGTCGCCGCGTCCTGGACCCACAGTGAACACACACACACAAACCCACACAGACACACGTACACACACACACACACACACACACACACACACACACACACACACACACACACACACACACACACACACACACACACACACACACACACACACACACACACACACACATACACACACAGACAGCCAGACCCGCGCGTCCCGTCGCGAACCCACACTCTCTCTCTCGCTCTCTCTCTCTCTCTCTCTGACCCCCAAAGTGGTCCACAGACCCGACGCACTCCTCCGTTGCGCTGTGCTCCATTGTATCAATGGCAATGAGTAAACAATAGTTAACAACCCACGCTAACACTGTTAGCATCAACAGAGCTAACATAGTGGTCTGGGGACTCCGTGGCCGCGCATGGCTGTGCATGTGCACGTGTACGTGGCCGTACATGCATGCGCACGTGGCCACGCATGCGCAGTAATGGTGAAAACTCGCTGTGGAATTATACAGGTTCGGAAAAAGGTAAAAAATATGTTGCACGTTGTCTGCTTATGGTCAGACAACCAGGGCATACCAAGGGCATACCGGTCAGACAAAAGGAATGTGGTTTAGACAGGAGGGTAGAGGTTTGTAGAATTATAGTATGATACATCTTGAGCACATTATCCTAAAGATAATGTGTAACAATTTGTGTGAGTTTTGGATAACATCTGTGTTATAGTGGCAAAAATGTGTTTTGAAGAAAATGCAAAATGCCGGAAAATGTAATCTTGCACAATCTGGCCCATATGGAGAGTGATGATCCAATTATGGAATCCATGGAAAACATACTTTTATTGTACTACCAATAGGAGTTTATTGGCCAAAACGCTATGTGGGCTGTTGTAGCGCCACCATGAGGCCGATGTGAAATCATTTAGGGTGGACGCTCTTCCTTAGCCTACTGTGAGTGTGGATTGATTGATTGATTGATTGATTGATTGATTTTTTTTGCAGAAAAAAGCACATGATAGTACAGTTTGATGCAAAGTTTCACAGCAATCAGGCGCTGCATTCATGATGTGTGGCATTCTGTTTAACATGGGCCACTCCTGAAAGCTTTTGAAGCCAATCGTAGACAATCAGAATGGAATAGGAGGAATGTGACGGATATGTCTCGATCACATGACTACAGAGATAAGGTGTACCAAATTGCCTGAGGTTTGGACGAAATCCTACAGTTTAATATACACGTTACATACAGCCTTGAGCCCTTCACCATGCTCCTACAGCTTAACATACATGTTACATACAGCCTTGAGCCCTTCACCATGCTCCTACAGCTTAACATACATGTTACATACAGCCTTGAGCCCTTCCCCATGCTCCTACAGCTTAACATACACATGGGCAACATACGGCCCGAGGGCCAGACCCGGCCCCTGGACAACCTCAATCCGGCCCGCGACTTTCTCAAAGGAAAACAAAACGACCCACACAACAAAATCTAAATGATAAAAGACAGAAGATTTGGAGGCAAATTATTTCAACTCGATTCCAAATATTGGCAGATAATGCTTACAATTTGAGTCCATACATGCATTCCACTGATGCAGATAACTGTCTGTACTCACATGGTAAAGATCACATGTTTATACATGTGAAACAGTCTGTCTTGAGTCTATATTTAACATAATGCAATGGTGTCTCATCAATGACCTATGAAGTGGTGCATATAAGACACCTGGCAAGATGAAAATAGGCTAATTTAAAAGTTGAACATGCATTGAGGTGAATTGTTTTAAGTCATCTTTTCATTGTGGCCTCAGAGACTTATAGCTGTAAAAAACACAAAAAAAAGTGTGAATTTTATTTACACCAAATATTTTCAGCACCAAGTGTATTACGTTTCGGCCCTGAATTGGCTCACTTTATTGAAGTCAGTATGGCCCTCTGGAAAAAGATGCTGCCCTCTTCTTCCCTTTAACTAAACACACCTATGGGCTTCACTCACCACTGTGTCTGGGAGACAGTGAAAGAGACAGACGGGCGGGCAGACAGACAGACTCTGAGCTCTCAATAAAAGCAATTCAACGGTAGATAAAATGTTAATATTTAACCCAGTCACCCTCTGTACTCTCTGTAGGAAAGATACATGTAGTTTATACATAGTACATAGTAGTAGTATAGTATATAGTACAGTCTATACAGTTCATGTCTATACAACACAGTCTATATAGGTTCATAGACCAACAACAGCCATTTCTTCACTCACAATATAAACAATGGCTTAAATCATCCCAAGCAATTATGACGGCAAACAACAATGCAAATATAATAATACAACACAGTAAAGGGGCTTTACTGTACAACTAAAGTCACTGGTGTTCACTTTATTCCATCGGTGGGTGGAAGCGATGCAAAACATTTTTTTTTGTGTATTTTACTATTTTTATATCAAAAGTCCATCAAATTAGATTTGTTTTAACTTCCTGTAAATGCAAACGTACTGCGTGATGACAAAGATCTAGGGTTCCCATTTTTTTCAGGCCAGGACACCCCAAAATAATCATATTTGAAATGGGGCACCCCCAAAATAATCATATTTGAAATGGGGCACCCCCAAAATAATGGGGGGGGGGGCTTGTCATATATGCACAAGCACTTGGAATTGAAGGCATTACATTTAGTTTGACTCGGTTCCACAGATAAATATTGTGAAAATAGCTGATCTACAAGCCTGTAGATCGGCTATTTGCCTCTTTCTTATGAAATATTTGTAAATGTTTCCAATTTGGTATTAAAAAGGTTATAAAAGTCCTTAATTATAACTTTATAAATGTGCAGATAACCTGTATACACTTATACTGTACGTTGGTTTGTTTACTGTTGAGTGAGAAAACAATGTTGTTTAAGCTAATCATCTGGGGACCGCCCTAAAATCATTTGGGGACCCCGACCCCCAGTTTGGCAACCACTGACATAGATAAGGCCTTTATGGATATAAATAAATCTTGATTCCATTCAGCTGTTTGATTCACATAGCTGCACATTCCTCCACTCGCACCTGAGTTTAATTAGGGAGACACAATTGGTCTGCTACGTTCTTTATCCAACTCAAAATGGCGGTCAGATGGTGCATTACTTGTTTTAAACTCAAACAGTACATTAAAATATGTATCTGAAAACATTGGAGGTGAGGAATAAGCAATGCAGTACAAAAGTGCTACATCAGCATTATTTTCTCCCCTCTCTGTCCCTCAGCTGCGCTCTGATCAGTGCAGTGTGTGAGTCCAGCAATCCCATAGCTCAGAGGGAACGGGACCGTCGGCTGACACTATGATTGGTTACATCAAAACACACCCTAATTTCTGAGCTAAACTTAGCTTTCATGACGACTTTAATTCCGATTGGATAATCATATCAGGATCAAGAGAATGGGTGATATTTTCACGGAACTAAAAAGAAAAAACTCTGTGTTCTCCTAACACAGAGGACCATTTCATTCACAGGGGCCCCTGGTCACGTGCCCAAAGTGCCCATATGTTAGATCCGGCCCTGGAGGTCGGGGTTCAACCCCCAGCCACTCGGCCGCTCACGGTCACATCGTGACTCGTTTGTGAGCTTGTAGATCTGCTATTTTCAAAAGATCTTGAAAAAAAATCTTTGAACAATTTTGATTTTTTAAAAACATTTTAACAGCACCAATCTTGTACGGGGCACACAATAATTTCAGATGGGGGTCCGCGGCCAAATGCATATTCATTTGGGGTCCATGACATGAAAAAGTTTGAGTAACACTGGTCTAGAGAATCGATTCTCTACGACATAACTTCATGCTGCTGATGTTATAGTGTCTGTCCTGGTTATATTATAACTATAATGCCACGAGAAAGTTACTGTAAGCAATATAGTCTGGTAACAAATGAGAGAAAGATGAAAGAAGAGAAAGAAGATCTTACCATAAGAGCTTCAAGTTGAACCTGTTGATGATCAACTAACGTCTGGAGAGAAAATCACACGACAGGAAACCGCTGAAAGGAATGACCTTTGAACCTTTCTCCGTTCGTCAATGACACTGGTTCTCAACGGCGGGTCCGGGGACCACCAGGGGTCCAAATGGACCCTTTAGAGGTCTGTAACTGTGAGAGTGTACAAATGGAACCATCCATTTGTACACTCTCAATAGTTAAATGAACACTGAGGATTTGACAGTGTAGAGTGGGGGTCCAAATGGGGGTCCATGGTGTAATGCATATCAAAACTAGGGGTCCTTGAAACTAAAAAAGGTTGAGAATAACTAAACTAAACTGGAAACCCAGTCTACACTCTAAAATAATCACGGGTCCATTTGGTTCCATGTGTACACTCTCAGAGTTACAGACCCTTAAGGGTCCATTTGGTTCCATTTGTACTGTACACTCTCTGAGTTACAGACCCTTAAGGGTCCATTTGGTTCCATTTGTACTGTACACTCTCTGAGTTACAGACCCTTAAGGGTCCATTTGGTTCCATGTGTACACTCTCAGAGTTACAGACCCTTAAGGGTCCATTTGGTTCCATGTGTACAGTCTCAGAGTTACAGACCCTTAAGGGTCCATTTGGACCGCTGGCGGTCCTCGGACCACACGTTGAGAAACAGATCTTCACACCCACAAGGTTCCTGAGGTTATTGATTGACAGAACAATATCATAACAAAGTCTATTTAGCGTTATTCTCCATATGTGGGCATAATGTGGTCACATGATGGTCATGTGACGTTGGGCGTGTCCATGTGATGGACTGATAACACTGATAACGGAGGACAAAGTACGAACCACTCCATTACTTTAGACAAAGTATAGAAGTTAACCCGTTCATAGTTTCTATATCAGTGGTGCTCAAACGTTTTCATGTCAAGCACTCCCAAAATTATATGTATTTGGCCGTGGACCCCCACCTCAAAATATTTTGTTCCAGGGACCCCCCACAGGCAAAAAATGTTCGCTTTGAAAAATATATATATATTCAAAGATTTGCACACAATCAAAAAATGGCAGATCTACAAGCTCGCAGTGCGGCACAAGGTGACTTAATGTGAGCTTGTACATCTGCTATTTTTGAATAGCTAAAGTCTAAAAATCTCAAATGACACAGATGCTTTCCCGGTTTTAATGGGTTAAAATTGCTCAGTCAAATTTGTACTTTCAGTTAAAGTACTGGAGAGAATTTTAAAATGTCTTCAAAAAAAATGTCATGCTTGCTCACAAATATTCAAAAAATGTGGCAATATAGCCGATCTACAAGCTCACAGTGCGTCACAGTGCGGCACTCTGTGAGCTTCTGCTCACAGAGATCTGCTCTTTTTCTCTATTCAATTTCAATTCAATTCAATTCAATTTTATTAAAGTGTCAAATCACATCAAGTTGTCTCAAGACACTTTACATGTAGAGCAGAGACCTGACAGTCCCAACCTGAGCTACCTGGTGCTTCATAGACAGATTCATAATCACTCGTTTAAATATGACTGTGAAGCAAGTATTATATCTTATCTTTGGTCACAAAAGTGTATGGATTTGCTGCCATGCAGTTTAAGGCCTGGGTTACAACCATAGACTGTATAAAAAGAATCGACAGCGTCACGCCATTGGTTTCTACAGACCGAAAATGAAGCCGATTGTTCAGCTGTGTGCAATCCGCCATCTTTCAATATCGTGTCATATCCTTTGCAACCGGAAATGACTGCTATTGGTTGGGTATCTTGTCAATCAAGAGCGGGGGCGGGGAATGAATGCTATTGGTTGTGTAACGTGTCAATCAAATCATCCCCCCCCCCCCCAGAGCATAACCTACTTTATCGTTCATTTTAAAATAAATGGGACCATAGTTTACCAAAACGCATATCATGACGATTGAAAGGAGACTTTAAACTAGCGACTGGAAGCATATAGTATTTATGACAATTTTTATTAAGGTAAGAAAATCTAGTCTAAAGTTTGTCAAAAACCCATCCGCTTGCGTTAAAATTAATTATTTCGATCACCAGCAGGGGTAAAACAGCCTCTGTAAAAGTAGAGGACGGGAAGTGCTGTGGACTTTGCCCAGAGCATGGCAGATGCTATTTATATAAAGATAGGTGTAGGTCTATTTATATAAAGATAGGTGTAGGTCTATTTATATAAAGATAGGTGTAGGTCTATTTATATAAAGATAGGTGTAGGTCTATTTATATAAAGATAGGTGTAGGTCTATTTATATAAAGATAGGTGTAGGTCTATTTATATAAAGATAGGTGTAGGTCTATTTATATAAAGATAGGTGTAGGTCTATTTATATAAAGATAGGTGTAGGTCTATTTATATAAAGATAGGTGTAGGTCTATTTATATAAAGATAGGTGTAGGTCTATTTATATAAAGATAGGTGTAGGTCTATTTATATAAAGATAGGTGTAGGTCAAAGCGACCCGGATGTCTGTCTGTAGCTATACTTGGGCATGGAACTCGCCGATGATGAGGATAACAACAACATCTGTATTCATACTCTAGTGAGTACCAAGCAGGTAGAACAGACATGCTCCATGGCATCAAGCAGGTGAGGAGAGGAGAGGAGAGGAGAGGAGAGGAGAGGAGAGGAGAGGAGAGGAGAGGAGAGGAGAGGAGAGGAGAGGAGAGGAGAGAAGAGAAGAGAAGAGAAGAGAAGAGAAGAGAAGAGAAGAGAAGAGAAGAGAAGAGAAGAGAAGAGAAGAGAAGAGAAGAGAAGAGAAGAGAAGAGAAGAGAAGAGAAGAGAAGAGGTTTGCTGCTCCTCTACCACCCACATCACGGTAAAGTGGTGCCGTCTGGTGGCCATACATTACATAGCTGGCTGCTCCTCTACAACAAACATTACGGTACAGTGACAGAAGCAGGAAGTAAACCGGATGTAAACAAAGCAGCGTGTCTTTAAGATGACAGAAACTGGAGCTCAGGTTAGAATCTATTTATAATTATTATAATCTATATTATATATATATATGGTCATACTATATCATTTATAACCTCGTATCTCCATATTTCAACTTTTTAATTCAATTTAAATTAAACTAAATTAACCTCCTACTTCATCATCATACAGGAGTGTAGCACAGATCTACAAGCTCACGTGAGCTTGCAGATCTGCTATTTTCACTATTTATAATTGTTAAATTAGAGTTAGTAGAGTAGCCTTAGATCCAGACTCTCTTAGATGTATTTGATAGATTTTTAACATTTTTATCTCTACGAGAGTCTTAGCTCCACCCCCCCCCAGTTTGTCCTGAAATGTCCGCTCCAAAGCCTGTATTTCTCTAAACATGTACAAATGCAAAATATAAGGTTCTTACCCGCTTTATCCAAATGTTAACTAGGTGTCCGTCGTGTCTGTGTAATGTATTAGTCCATATATGTCAATAAAGAAGTGTTTTAATCCCGTCTGTGACCGATTCTGTCGGACGTTTCCAATGGGTGGTACTGACGGGGCGCATCAGGTGAAAGACGGAAGTACACTCAATGTAAACAGAAAGTAAACGAGGGGGGGGGGGATGGGTTTGGCCACAGACGGGATTAAAACACTTCTTTATTAAAGAATATGGACAAATACATTACACAGACACACCGGACACCTAGTTAACATTTGGATCAAGCGGGTAAACACCTTATATTTTGCATTTGTATATGTTTAGAGAACTATGGGCTTTACTGGTGACATTCCAGGGCAAACCGGTGGGGTGGAGCTAAGACTTGTAGAGATAAAGAATGTCAAAATCAATAAAATACATCTATAGTCTTGATCTAAGGCTCTAAGGCCTGTAGAGTAACGTTAGTAGTAGTTGTAGTAATAGTAGTATTATTAGCAGTACTTATTAATCTTACTAGTAAGTTTAGTAGTATAAAATACATGTAGTATTTCATTCAAATATTATATTCCACTGGTTGTATCTCTCAAATTGTCGTTGTGTTTTTTGCCAAATTGTCAAATATTACGTAGGAAAGAGGCAAACGTTGTGAAAATAGCCGAACTACAAGCGCGCAGTGTGAGGCGTTTTGTGAGCTTGTAGATCTGCTATTTTTTTTTACAATAATTATCTGTCGGATCGATTCAAACTAAATGTAATGCCTACAATTCCAAGTGCTTGTCAGGGTGGGGGGTCCCCCGTTAAAATGAGATTATTTTGAGGGGTCCCCAGTTCAAATGTGTCACTTTGTGTATACAGTATAATATGAAGTCATCAATGTGTTATCTTTTTCCTCTGTGTGTCAATAAGCATGTGTATCTGGTTTGACCATAATGTAACCTTCTTCTGATCAGTGTGTGTATCTGTTATGTTACGTATGCGCTTTTTGTGCAGATCCAAATAAAACCATTTAAAGTGTGTGTGTGTGTGTGTGTGTGTGTGTGTGTGTGTGTGTGTGTGTGTGTGTGTGTGTGTGTGTGTGTGTGTGTGTGTGTGTGTGTGTGTGTGTGTGTGTGTGTGTGTGTGTGTGTGTGTGTGTCAGTTGTTCTCCAGACTGGAGGGCAGACGTTGTCTGAGGGACATCGAACCACGACTGTTCCCTGACAATGGAGGACCTGATCAGGGTAGGCGTCTGTCTGTCTGTCTGTCTGTCTGTCTGTCTGTCTGCCTGTCTGTCTTTGTCGTCTATATTTTGCTCTTTTGTTTCCTTTCTTCTATGGTGACAATTCATTAAAACGTTAATAAGGCATAATAAGCTTCAGCTTCAGCCCACATACCTTTTCAGCCAATAGTTATCTTGTTGCCTTTATTCTGTATGTTCAACTGTTTTCTTAAATCATGACCCAAATAAATATATTCTCTCTCTCTCTCTCTCTCTCTCTCTCTCTCTCTCTCTCTCTCTCTAACAGGTGAGGTCGTAGAGATCCATGGATTAGAGGGAACAGGTGACACATTTAACTAAACAATTCAACCAATCACAGAAGGGTTATTAGTAGTAGTATTAGCATTAATAATAGTGTGTGTGTGGCTGTGCGTGTGCGTGTGTGCGTGTGTGTGTGTGCAGGTAAAACAGAGCTGCTGTACCATGTGTTGTGTAGGTGCATACTGCCCCTAGAGGCCGGAGGTCTGCAGCTAGAGGTCGTGTTCATCGACACCGACCTGAACTTTGACCTCCTGAGACTGGTCACCATCTTGGAAGCCAGACTGACTGCAGGTGATGATGATGGATGGATGGATGGATGGATGGATGGATGGATGGATGGATGGATATTCAATTGAATCTTTATTTCAGACGCAGGCAGATCCATATCACAATTAAAATCACAATTAAAATCACTATAAAATAACAGAAAGGAAAATAAAAATAGAATGTTCAGTTTCTGACATACAAACATGTAAATGCTAAATGGTGCATTTATATAGCGCTTTTATTCAAAGTGCTTTTCATAGATTGTGCATTACATTCACACACACATTCATACACCGATGGCGGTGGAAACCATGCAAGGCCACCTGATTCGGATGCTATCAATGCATTGAATGGGACATTATCACCTTTTATTAGACCATTGAATGGGCGAAATAGGCGACATACTGACCTACCCGCGATTTATCAGACCATTCATTGGGTGTTATCAAGACATACTGACCTACCAACGGAGATGACTTAAATAGTTCAGTTTCGGTTTTGGTTTCGGTTTCGGACCATGACGGAGGCGCGCAGTCTCGCCTACTCAGCGCCGTTGGAGTTATGTACCGATAGGCACAGAATCGTAAATAACGTTGTGGGGACTGCTCCGCCTCCAAGTAGGTCAGTAGCTCCTGATTACGCCCCATGAATGGTCTGACAAATCGCGGGTAGGTCAGTATATCGCCTACTCGTCGCCTACTCGCCCATTCAATGGTCTGATAAAACGTGATAATCTCCCATTCAATGCATTGATACCATTCGAAGCCGGTGGCAAGGCACCAACAAGGTCTAGAGGAGAACCTGACAGAACTACGCGTAGGGTTCGTTATGACAGCGATGATGTCATTTACTGACTCGGATGCCCTACACATAAACCTGTACATAAGGTTATGTAACACAGAGCAGGAACCGCAACACTAACAAACACATAAACCTTTACATAAGGTTATGTAGCACAGAGCAGGTGGGTACCCCAACACTAACAAACATGATGACCAAATCATCCGCATACATAAGGTGATTAATTAACACATTGAGTGCCATAAACGGTCCGGACTGTTTTGAGAAGCCATGCGTCATGTGCCATAAACGGTCCGGACAGTTTTTGGACCTTTTTTTTTTAAATACGTGGAGACCACGTGGAGCGCTCTAACAAAACTTTGGGATCATCCAAGGAGTCTCTGAGAAGGAGAGGCCGGATGTCGATCCATGTAAAAAATGCTTCCGCTCGGCTGCTCCAATGTTATCTCCTTGACTAAAAGCTTAATATCTCCATTTCTTTTTAACGTGGTGGAAGTGAGCCGTTTTCGATCGGCGATCACTCTGCAATGGAGGATCACGTTAGAAATATTATTGTTCCAGGCGTTGGTCAGGACCCTCCGCCGTCTCGCACGCACGCTTTGTTTACATGCACTTCCGCGTCGGGGCTTCTACAGCACGAAACATATCAACGTAAGTGGATGGAAGATATGCTGGCACTGAACGTACCCTATTTTTAATAAACCTCTGGCATACAATGTGTTAACACAAGGACGCAGATATGCGTAATATTATCAAATTATATTTCTTTAGAAAATTCCACAAGGGGCGCTCTAACACAGCTTAGGAATGATCCCTCGTCACTCAGAGAAGCAGTAGGCGGATGTGACGTCATTCCCAAAAAAACGGGCTCGATTCAATATCGATTGTTCATTCAAAACGATTTTAACTTTATGGTCACATCACAGGTTTACGGGTGTAAAACAGTGGGTGTAGATCTGATATTTTTCGGCTTTAGGCTTGCGGTTAAAAATGGCATAATGTGTTAAAAATGGTTCAAATGTGGACGTCCGTGTGTCTGTGTGTGTGTGTGTGTGTGTGTGTGTGTGTGTGTGTGTGTTTGTGTGTGTGTGTGTGTGTGCGCGTGCGTACAGCTGTCTCCAGCAGCAGCAGATCGTCAGACAGTGAGGAAGACGATGCTGCTGCTCTTCGTCGCTGCTTGTCCCGCCTCCTCCTGCTCTCGTGCTCCTCCTCCTCTCAGCTCCTCCTCTCATTGGTCGCCCTGGACTCCGCCTTCTCCTCGCGGCCCGGCCTGTCGCTGCTCCTCATCGACAGCATCTCGGCCTTCTATTGGCTGGACCGCTGCGCGGGCGGGGAGAGTCTGGCCAATCAGGAGCAGACGCTCAGGAAGTGTTCCGAGCAACTGGAGAGACTGCTGAGGTACCTGTCTGTCTGTCTGTCTGTCTGTCTGTCTGTCTGTCTGTCTGTCTGTCTGTCTGACCTGTCTGTCTGTCTGTCTGAGGTGCCTGTCTGTCTGTCTGTACGTCTGTACGTCTGTCTGTCTGTCTGTCTGTCTGTCTGTCTGTACGTCTGTCTGTCTGTTCGTCTGTTCGTCTGTTCGTCTGTTCGTCTGTTCGTCTGTTCGTCTGTACGTCTGTACGTCTGTACGTCTGTACGTCTGTCTGTCTGTCTGTCTGTCTGTCTGTCTGACCTATCTGTCTGTCTGAGGTGCCTGTCTGTCTGTCTGTCTGTCTGTCTGTCTGTCTGTCTGTCTGTCTGTCTGTCTGTCTGTCTGTCTGTCTGTCTGTCTGAGGTGCCTGTCTGTCTGTCTGTCTGTCTGTCTGTCTGTCTGACCCATCTGTCTGTCTGAGGTGCCTGTCTGTCTGTATGTCTGTCTGACCTATCTGTCTGTCTGAGGTGTCTGTCTGTCTGTCTGTCTGTCTGTCTGTCTGTCTGTCTGTCTGTCTGAGGTGCCTGTCTGTCTGTCTGTCTGTCTGTCTGTCTGTCTGTTTGTACGTCTGTACGTCTGTACGTCTGTCTGTGTCTCTCTCAGATCTACAAGCTCACAACGGATATAAAAGCAGCGCAGCACAGGGCATCAACCTTGGGGGGAATTTGGAAGCAGAGCGTCCTTTTTTCTCGCGCGGCGCCCCCCCCCCCCTTGACAAAACGGGACGGGACCATTTATTTGGTGCGCACCAAGTCACATCTCCAGGTGCTCTTCTGAGTACTAGACCTAAAAAGTTATGTGCACCCCTGCACATGCAGTTTGTTAACACTGTATGTGTGTGTGTGTGTGTGTGTGTGTGTGTGTGTGTGTGCGTGCGTGTGCGTGTGCGCGTGTAGAGATTACAGGTTCACGGTGTTCGCCAGCTGTCAGGCGATTCTGAAGAACTACCGCTCCTCTGGCTCCTCCCACTCGTCATCTAACCCCGCCCACTCCTCCTCCTGTAACTCCGCCTCCTGGCAGTGGGACAGACAGTACCTGTGTCGCCCGTGGCAACGGCTGGTCAGCCACAGACTGCTGTGCGCCAGACAGCCTGGAGCCAACATGGCCGCCCACACAGATGGAGCCAAGATGGCCGCCTGCCCAGGTACACAGGGCTGTGTCATGACCATGGCATTTCACTTGACGATTTGTTGCTGTGAAAACATTTGCGATTAACGATTTAGTTGTGTTTTTTGACGTTGAACAAAGAATATACAAATAAAAATGACATTTCTGGTTGCCTTTTAAGTTTTTGTAAACATAAAATAACTTCAATATACAAAGAAATGACTGACAATGACAGTTACCATACAATAAATTAATTTAATAAATACATAAATAATATTCTATGGCCAGAGTAGGCCATATTTAATCGTTTTGTTCTTTCAAAATATGTTGTAAAAATAGCGAAAATAGCAGATCTACAAGCTTGTAGATCTGCTATTTTCTCTATTTTTCAATACTTTTAATATTTCTGAAAAATGTTCTACGGATGGATTTATAGAGATGAATGAAAATGATTATGGTGATTATGCAAAATAATTGCAAATAATTGCGACCGGACGATTGTAATAAATGCAATAATTGTGACCGGGCCCTATGCACAGGAGGAGCCAAGATGGCCGACTGCGCAGGAGGAGCCAAGATGGCCGCCGCTCCTGCTCCTTCTTCATCTACTTCTTCTTCCACGGGAGGAGGAGGAGGAGCCTGGTCGGGAGGAGCAGCCAATCAGCAGAGCAGACAGGCGTTCACGTGTCACTGCACCTCCAATAAGACAAAAGCGTCGAGACACGCCTCCTTCTGGGTGACAGAGGGGGGCGTGGCCTTCACCTAGACCAGTGGTTCTCAAAGTGTGGTCCGGGGACCCCCAGCCTTGAGAGGGTTCCGGGGGGTAGTTAGGAACCAAATGGACCCTTACGGGTCTGTAACTCTGAGAGTGTACTAATGGAACCAAATGGACCCTTACGGGTCTGTAACTCTGAGAGTGTACACATGGAACCAAATGGACCCTTACAGGTCTGTAACTCTGAGAGTGTACAAATGGAACCAAATGGACCCTTACGGGTCTGTAACTCTGAGAGTGTACACATGGAACCAAATGGACCCTTACGGGTCTGTAACTCTGAGAGTGTACAAATGGAACCAAATGGACCCTTACGGGTCTGTAACTCTGAGAGTGTACAAATGGAACCAAATGGACCCTTACAGGTCTGTAACTCTGAGAGTGTACAAATGGAACCAAATGGACCCTTACAGGTCTGTAACTCTGAGAGTGTACAAATGGAACCAAATGGACCCTTACAGGTCTGTAACTCTGAGAGTGTACTAATGGAACCAAATGGACCCTTACAGGTCTGTAACTCTGAGAGTGTACAAATGGAACCAAATGGACCCTTACGGGTCCATTTGGTTCCATTTGTACACTCTCAGAGTTAAATTAACACAGATTTTACAGTGTAGATCGGGGCTGCCACAGATATAAATGCCATCAAATGGGGGTCCATGGCCTCATGCATATCAAACTGGGGGGGTCCTTGATATTAAAATGGTTGAGAATCACTTCTATAGCCGTTAAAAAAATCTTCTCTTATGGGGGTCCCTGGCATATCTTTTCAAATGGGGGGCCGCGGGGCTAATACGTGTCAATGTGGGGGGTCCTTGAGAATGAAAAAGTTTGAGAACCACTGGTCCTACGTCTCTATTTGTTACGTCATCCATGTTATCCACGCTGACATGTTTATGTCAGCGTTTTGTCAACATTTCCTGGAGAAATGCACAGAAAAGACATTTTCTATATATATATATTTTTTTTTTTACCCCTTATGCGTACACTTTTTAGGATTTTCTTTTTTTTTTACCATTTTTAAAAACATTAAAAAATGTGTCAAAATAGCCGATTCATATCGACGCGTTGTGAGCTTGTAGATCGGCTATTTAGAAATATTTCTCAAAATAGTAAGAAATGCCTCAAATGTTTAGGCATAAGGGGTGAGTTTTCCTTTAAGATGTCATAGTTATGACAACATACTGTATATTACCTTTAAATGTATGTTTAGTTTTTTTGTGGTGAATGTGATACTCTGTAAATACTAAAAAAGCTGGCGTGCTCTGTCGTGTTTGTCTGTTTGTAAAGCCGAGATGCTCCTGGTAATAAGGGGGAAAAACTGACAGTACAATTTTGAGGTATTTTTTTACTTTACTGGAGAATTTCCAATTTTCAGTACTTTTACTTCTACTCCACTTTTACTCCACTACAATTATTTGAAAACTAATTACAAGTTACTTTGTAGATTTTGATTATTATTATAAAACATAGATTAACCACTTCAGCCCTGTATACATTTCGGCCATCTGAAAATAGCAGATCTACAAGCTCGCGATGCGACGCATTGTGAGCTTGTAGATCTGCTATTTTCAATAGATTTTTAAACATTTTATGCATTTACACATCATGCATAACGAGTGCTTTCTATTTTTGGAAGTTTAATTACATTTTGATACCAGTACCTTTGTACTTTTACTCAAGTAAGTTTTGAAATCCGGACTTTTACTTATAACAGAGTATAATTTCTACATCCCAGTATTGATACTTTTACTTAAGTAAAACATTTGAGTACTTTTTCCACCACTGCCAAAGGCCACTTACTGGTGGTGGTGGTCTTCGTTGCGTCCAAGGCGACTGTCGGTGAGGGAGAAGGAAAGAAAGGTTGGAAACGAAGGGAAAAAAGTCCGACCCGTTGATGCGTTTTGGTCAGCCTAACAAAGGCTACTTAGCCCAAACGCATCAGCATTTTCTTCTTTCTTCCTTCATGTCCTCCTTGTCTTGCTTACCTGCTTCTTGTCAGACTGAATTGAATACATGCATTTCCTTGTGAGAACTGTAGAGTGTCTGATATGTTTGATATTTATGTTTGATAATTTCACAATTTAACCACTTCATTAAAATATGAAATTCTTCAATTTTTATTATAATATATATTTTTTAATGGTGAAAACAGCCGATGTACAAGCTTGCAACGCACAGCATTGTGACATTTTGTGAGCTTGCACCCCATTCGGATATGCTATCAATGCATTGAATTAGAGATTATCATGTTTTATCAGACCATTGAATGGGCGAAGTAGGCGACATACTGACCTACCCGCGATTTATCAGACCATTCATTGGGTGTTATCAGGACATACTGACCTACCGACGGAGAGCCGTCGGAGTTATGTACCGATAGCAGGCACGTGCACACAGACATGAAAGGGGGCTCGAGGCCCTGCCCTTTTACCCGTCGGTAAAAATGTGACGCTTTCAAGATGTTTTGGCCATTTCTCTGGAACGGAAGGTCCAATCTGCTCAGTTCAAAGCTTGTTGGATGCGTGACATTAAGGACATTAAAGGAGAATTTTGGACTAAAGTTTTCTTACCTTTTCTATGACGTTATATCTTAGGATGAATGGTACAGTAGAAAAATGTCTTAACTCCACCCCTGAGCCGCCACAGCTTAAAAGGTGCGCGGATAGGCCTTAGGTTAGATCACATATTTTAATAGCTTTTTTTTTTTTTTTTTTTGATGAGATCTGACGTTCATAGTGACAGAACACTGGCCCTCATTTATCAACGCGGTGCAGCCCAAATAATGGGCGTAGGGCGAGATCACCGCACCTTTCGGCATTTATCAATATATCCTGACGTGGGCTTCATCCTACCATACGCTGAGATCTCACGTCTGGTCGAGACCAGTTGTTGACGTTGGCTGCGCCCGTTTATTCCATTCTAGACCTGCGGAGCAGCATTGTCTGACTGTCTGACAGGCATCTGGACACATAATCCACTCCTAAATGTATATCTACACACTAATAATTAATCCCTGTGAAAATATAACATTTTATAAAGTAATTTAAACAAACTGCTTTAACAGTCATTCAGTTGCATTGGCTATTTTAAAATAGCAGATCTGCAAGCTCAAAAACGGGTCGCATCGCCACTCGTTGTGAGCTTGTAGATCTGCTATTTTCAAAATATACGAGCACTTTTGCGTCGGGACTCGGGAGTCCCGCGGTCGGGACTGCCGACGATCTTTTCATGGACAGTGAGGTGTACAAACTTACAGTAGCTTGTCCTAAGTTATGGAGTTATGTCATAGAGAGTTTTGAAGACTACAACCTGACTGGGTTAAGGATATAAACCCGACGCTCCAATCTCTTATTAACGGGACGGACCGAAACCACTGCCGTCTCACGGGGAATATCCTACATGACTGCTTGTGCACTGCTCGGTATGGGTTAAATAAATTAATATACAAACGTATTCCATTCATGGCGATGTGATTGGTATCATAATATGTCATTCATGTAGGCTACAAGCCTACGTGACAAAGATTGTACCGCTACGCCGTACCGTAGCGGCACAATACATGAAAAACACAGCTGGGTGGGCGTGTGTGTGTGTGTGTGTGTGTGAGAGAGAGAGAGAGAGAGAGAGAGAGAGGGGGGGGCGTGTGCGTGTGTGGCGAGGCAGGCGGGGGAAACTCTTTCTCATTGGCTTTTGATGTCTTTGGTCGTATTCTGGTCCTTCTTCATGTCGTAAAATCGGGGCGTTTTGAGAATATTTAAGGGCGTGTTATTTAAATGACGCTAGGTTCCAGCCGTGACATTTATCAAGCCTGGGACCAAATGTAGGCTCGGATCAGCTGTGTAGGATTCGTTGATAAATGTGACTTCTACGTTGGTGTACGGCCGAATATATGGAAAAATATAAGCCGGTTTATAAGCTGCGTTGATAAATGAGGGCCACTGTCCCCAAAAAATAAAAAATAAAAATAAAACAGAAGTCTCGCTAGACGAGATTGAAATCTCGAGATTTCGATCTCGTCTAGCGAGACTTCTGTTATTTTATTTTATTTTATTTTTTTGTTGCATAGTGTTCTGTCACTATGAACGTCAGATCTCACCAAAACATTTTAATAAAAAAGATATTAAAATATGTGATCTAACCTAAGGCCTATCCGCGCACCTTTTAAGCTGTGGCGGCTCAGGGGTGGAGTTATGAAAATGTTCTACTGTACCATTCATCCTAAGATATCATAACGTCATAGAAAAGGTAAGAAAACTTTAGTCCAAAATTCTCCTTTAAGAATAAGAATTCCTTTTGATATTCCAGCCCCTGCCTCTTCAAATCCCTCTGCATGTCCTTGACCGATAGGCACAGAATGGTGAATCATGTTGTGGGGACTGCTCCGCCTCCGAGTAGGTCAGTAGCTCCTGATTACGCCCGTTGAATAAATAACGGGTAGGTCAGTATGTCGCCTATACTCGCCCATTCAATGGTCTGATAAAACGTGATAATCTCCCATTAAATGCATTGATAGCATCAGCTATCTTCAAATAAGTATGTAGGGTTTAAAGAGGTAGTTCACCCCCAAAATGACTGTTCTATCGATTAGTCACCCCATGGAGACTTGAATTCATGGATATATATATATATATATATATTTTTGTCTCATTCCTAAGCCAATAATTTGATGACCGGCAGCGGTGAAGGTATAGGAGACACAAAGAGTCTCCCACCGGAACCACTGCCTACCGGTCCACTGGTCATATTGGCTATAACAAAGTAACCCAAAAAATATCCATGAATTCAAGTCTCCATGGGGTGACTACTCGATAGGAAAAAAGGAAGGATTGGTAAGGAAATGCCTCCCATCCGCATTTGGGACATCCCATTTTTCAGGGGTTTCGTGGAAAGATTGGGCATTTATTGCAATTAATTTATTACAATTCATTCCAAGTCAGTACATATGTACAGTAGGCTACGTGTTTAAATGGTAGCCACTAGTTCCCCAGCAGCAGGCACGTGTTACACTAATGTGTGCAGAGGTCAGAGGTCACACCTGTCAAAACCCATACATTCATGTGAAATCTGCACTCAAACCAACCACACCAGGCAAACATGGCTAAATGACAGTGGTGTGAAGTAACTTCAGTACATTTACTCAAGTACTGTACTTAACACTCTCACCGCCGGGCCCGTAGCCTACGGGCCGATAAATCCAACTGTACAGCGCCGATCCCGTAGCCTACGGGCTGTGGTGCTTTTTCCTTTTTTTCCGAAAAGAAAAACTTTTTTCAATTTTCTAGTACGGCACATTTCATCGTAACACCACCGGAAATGGAATTATTCAGGATCACGTTTTGCAGATCCCGTAGGACTCCATTCTAAAGCGCACACTGTAACGCCATTTTATTCGATTGTAGTTTTTCTCCTCGCTGATCACTGTTTAACATAAACCGTTCTAACTACAACATGGCGGCTCCGTTTGACACGTGGTTTGGACTGGTACACGCAGGGAGATCTCCGCGATGTTTACAAACAGTGCTCAGCTCAATCCTAAGGATTTTAACGAGGTCTATGGCGACGTGAAAAAAACAAAAAACAACAATAAAACGTTGGCACTGGTGAGTACATTATGAGATTAACCTCTGGCGGTCAATGTAAAATTTTGAGGTCTTTTTTTTTTTACTTTACTGGAACATTTCCAGGCAAACATATACTTTTTATTCCACTGCAATTATTTTAAAACTTCAGTTACCAGTTACTTTGTAGATTTTGATCATTATTTCAAAACATGCATTAACCACTTCAGCCTTGTATACATTTCGGCCATTTGAAAACAGCAGATCTACAAGCTCACAATGCTTCACGATGCGATGCATTGTGAGCTTGTAGATCTGCTATTTTATGCATTTGAAAACTTGGCCGCATCCGTGGAAGACAAACCAAACCAATTCCTTTCCTTGACATGGAAAAAGGCTGAAACTATGACCAGAAAATCATATCAATGATATTATGTTCATTAAAGGGATAGTTCACCAACAAAATGAATCGCCATGGAGACTTGACTTCATGGATATGTTTTAGTTTTTGTCTCATTCCTATGCCAATAATTTGATGACCGGCAGCGGTTCCGGTAGGAGACACAAAGAGTCTCCTTTGTGTCTCCTACCGGAACCGCTGCCTACCGGTCCCCTGGTCATCAAATTATTGGCTTAGGAATGAGACAAAAACTAAACATTATCCATGAATTTAAGGGTGACTAATCGCTAGATTTATTTTGGGGGTGAACTATGCCTTTAATTTTGTTGCATAGTTGTAGAAGAAATATACACACAAAACATCTCAAGGGGTACATACGTAAGCGGTAGTGGACAAAGTATACTCAAGTACAAAGTACGAAGTACAAGTATATACTTAGTTACTGTCCATCAGTGCATTAGAGGGTTAGAGTATAATAGATTAAAGGTGTAAATGTTATTAAAGGTGTAAATGTTATTAAAGGTGTAAATGCATCTTTCTCCTCTCACTCTGCTCTCTCAGCTCTCTCAGCTGTCAATCATCATGACTTCAGCTGTCAATCATCACGGTCCCCAGAGGCTTGTTACACAACGGTGTGATTGACCTCCATGTGACCCCTGTACTCCACTACAATAATACACTGCTTTTTAAAAGTAATACAATACATTACTACTAAGACACTTATGTAATGCTATTACTATTACTACTATTAATGTTAATATTACTGCTAATAATACTACAAAGATAGTGTGTAATTCTCTCTCTCTCTCTCTCTCTCTCTCTCTCTCTCTCTCTCTCTCTCTCTCGCTCTCTCTCGCTCTCTCTCGCTCTCTCTCTCTCTCTCTGTATAATAAGAGCGCGTTTGCACGCAAGCGCACACACACACGCCTGTGCACGTTGCAGCTCCAAACCAAGGGGCCAGCTTCCGAGTTGTAAATTGAGGCTATATAGGAAGTGACAGTTCATATGAATGGCCTGTATAGTCTCTCTGTTTCAACCCTGCTGGTGTCAGAAGTAATTAAGCTCCATTCAAGCGGATGGGTTTTTGCCAAACGTTACACTTGAGTTTATTACCTTAATAAACATTGTCATAAATACTATATGCTTCCAGTCGCTATAGTTTAAAGTCTTCTCTCAATCACCATGATGTGCATTTTGGTCAATTATTGTCCCATTTATTTTAAAATTGACGATAAAGTAGGGTATGCTGTAGGAGGGGCGTGGCTACCTTGTGATGATTTGATTGACAAGCTACACAACCAATAGCATTCATTCCCCACCCCCGCTCCGGTCCCAACCAATAGCATTACTTTCCGAGTGCATAGGATATATAGAAAGATGCCGGATTTGAAATCGTAAAAAAATTGGCTTCGTTTACGGTCTGTAGAGTCCATGGGCGTCACTTTGTCCATACTTTTTTACTGTCAGTAGCATGTCAGAGTCTCATTGAGAAGCCAGAGGGAGAATGGATGCACTGAGTTAGAGACATTTACAGCTTCTGCAGTAAAAGTGTTAACTGACCACTACAATAACTTCTCTATTAGCAGACTATAGCCATGCTCTCATTAACTGACCACTACAATAACTTGTATTAGCAGACTATAGCCATGCTCTCATTCCTCTGTCTGTCTGCGCTCTCCCTCTGCACCACAATGATGCAATAGCCTTTTAAAGGGTTTCAACATGGCAACCGCACTACAAAAACACACATTACCTCTGCCCACTTATTTGTTTGTGGCTTTAGTCTCTCTCGCTCTGTGTGTGAGTAATTGTGAGGGCCAAGTATAAGCAGTGGTGTAAAGTAACTAAGTACATTTACTTAAGTACTGTACTTAAGTACAATTTTGAGGTACTTATTCCCTACCAGAAAACGTAGCTCTATACGTTTTTGCAAATCAACAATTCACTGCCAATGACGTAAATTTACATTAAAAAAAACAAAAAAATAAAAAATCTTCTTTTGACCCAGGAGATATAATTTTTCGAAGATCTAGACTCCTATCCACTTCCTGGTTAACTTATTACTTTAAAATGCTGTAACTCGGCTCCTGTGTAAAAAAAAACTGGCAGCAGCTAAAAAAAACAGGTACATGGTACATGGCAGTGTGGAGTATTTCCAATGGTCAATACTTTTACTTCTACTCCACTACGTCTCAGAGGCAAATATTGTACCTTTACTCCATTACAATTATTTGAAAACATGAGTTACTAGTTACTTTGCAGATATAAATCATTATATCATAAAACATACATTAACAGGCCTTAGAGGGCCTACTCTGTGTGGAGATTGCATGTTCTCCCCGTGTCTCCTAGGGTAGTTAATACCCTCACAAAAACATGTATAACATGTATGTAATCCTGGTCGCTATACCGCCTCCCCCATGACAGCCGGGGCGCCTGATGGAGGAGAAGGGAACTGGTTGGAATAACGTGTTCCTTCCACGCGCTACGTCCTACCGGGGAAACTCCCCCCCGTCAGGTGACAAGAAGGTCAGTTGGCTCTCATGCATTGAAGGAGGCATGAGCTCGGCCCTGGGCTCCCTAGGCTGGTGGGGGGAGTGTAGCGCCCAGGATCACTTAGAAAATTGGCACCGCGTGAAAAAGGGTTACAAAATCGTGGAAAAAAAGAAAAAAAATTAACCCCTTTAGCCCTATTTTATACATACGCTATTTGAAAATAGCCAATCTACAAGATCACAACGCGTCACAATGCGACACTTGTAGATTGGCTATTTTCAAACATTTGAGTACTTTTACTAGTTGAACTATTTGAAAATGTGACTTACAATGTAAGTAAATGTATAAAATAGGGCAGTGACAAATATAGTCAAACTAATGAATGTTTCAAAACTCTAATAAGTGTGTGCTGAGCACGGCTCATTTCTCCTGGCTGTGAGCTCAGAGATGTTGGCTCTCTGTTCGACCTCCTCCCAGACAGTGTGTGACCTCACAGAGCACATGGACCAGGATAAACATTCACATAGAAGCCAGTATAACGCCTGTTAGACTTTATATTGTAACTTGAAGGTCAACTTATTAAAGACGGAGCAGAGCGGAACGGAATGGTTGAACCCAACAGACAGACGGATCATAAACACACTGGAGTCACATATACATGATTAGTGTTCTATGTTCAGAGGTTCTCTAGCCTTTTAGAGACCCAGCGACCCCCCGTAATGATCATATTTGAACCGACCCCCCGTAATGATCATATTTGAACCGACCCCCCGTAATGATCATATTTGAACTGGGGATCCTGGCAAAATTTAGATATTTTCAACATTTTTGCATCTTATATTTTTTGACAATTTGCTTTTGCCAATGGGCTTTTTTTGGGCCTTTATTTATTTGTATTTTATTTATAGACAGGAAACAGGGAGAGAGAGAGAGAGATGGAGAGAGACATGCAGCAAAGATCGTCGGGAACGGGACTCGAACCCACAATGCGCTGTCGGTGTCAGGCTACATTAGAGCCTATAGGTGCCCGGACTGTGTTATATAATTCTGCTTATGTGTGTGTGTGGCTTTGCGATCGATGTGTTGACTTGTGAGCTTGTAGATCGGCTATTTTCAGTACTTCTGAAACATTTGTTTTCTAATTTACGGAATTGCTTTGATTTTTTATTATTCATTAAAATCATTGAATTTGTTTTTAATTTATGATTTTTTTTGTATTGTTTTGAAATAATACCGTGCATTGATTAAAAACTAAATGTGAAGGATATTTACTCCAGACCCATAAGAATGGGGTGGAAAAAATAGTCTATGAACAGGTCGATAAGTATCTTGCCGAAAAAAATCTAATCTACAAATTCCAATCTGGTTTCAGAACAAACCACTCCACTGACACATGCCTTCTCTATTTGAACGACTCTATCAAACAAGATGTCGACAAGGGCAAATATTGCGGCATGGTCATGCTGGACCTCCAGAAGGCCTTTGACACCGTCAATCACCCAATTATGATCAATAAGCTCAAAGCAATAGGTTTTGATGATACGTCAGTGAACTGGATGAGATCCTACCTGGAAGGGAGGGAGCAAGTGGTGGAAGTAAACGGCACCCAGTCCCCCCCCCTCCCTGTGACTTGTGGTGTCCCACAAGGAAGTATACTAGGACCTTTACTGTTCCTGATATATGTGAATGACATGTCATCGGCCTGCGACTGCAAGCTGTTCCTGTTCGCAGATGACTCGGCCCTGCTAGTCTCGGACAGGGACAGGCTGCAGGTTGAGAAAACTCTCAGCTCCGAACTCAACAAGATCTGCATCTGGCTCTCTGACAACAAACTTTCATTACACCTGGGTAAAACTGAATCCATCCTCTTTGGGTCCAGTCCTAACCTAGCAAGGCAGAGAGTTTCACGATCAAAGTGGGTGATGATGTCATCAAAAGAAAGGATGAAATTACCTACCTGGGCTCCATCCTCTCTGGTAACAAAAACGCTGAAAAAGTGATCAAAAATGTCAACCGAACAACACGCTATTTGTGGAGGATTGATCGCCTAGTCAGTAAGAATACTCTGAAGATTCTTGCAGGGGCCCTCATTCAAGGTCATTATGATTATGCATGCACTTCATGGTATCACAACACCTCCAAGGCCTTAAAAACAAGGCTCCAAACATCCCAAAACAAACTTGTAAGGCTACTTCTTGGCCTCAATCACAGAACCCATCTAACCCCTGCTCATTTTGCTAGGATTGGATGGCTTAGGGTTGAGGACAGAGTACAGCAACTTGCTATGGGCCTGGTCTACAAGATACACCACAACATTGGGATCCCCCTGTATTTGTCAAAATACTTCCAAAATGTTAATGAAGTCCATGATCATAACACCAGAGGCAGCTCCACTGATCATGTTCAACCCAGATTTGGCTCAACTAAGGGTATGAACTCGTTCTCATGCTATTCATCAAAAATGTGGAATGCCCTACCAAAAGGAGTAAAGGAGTGTAAAACCCTACTCACTTTCAAAACTGCCCTAAAGATACACCTTCAGGAGGCTGCAATTCGAAAATGGCCCCTGTCTAAGTCTTAACCTACCCCCCCCTACCCCCCCCCCCTCCTTCATTTTCCTCTTTTGTATATATATATATATATATTTTTTTTTCTCTCGTCATACCAGTAACCTGAAAGCTGATTGTATGACATTCTGTATAGTAGTGTGTATATCTGCCTTATATTTCATCATGATTTGTGTGCATGGGGTTCTCATCTTAAACAAGCGTAATGCTTAATGAGGGTTTCCAGTTTAGTAGACCTTGTATTGTGAATTTGTACTTCCATGTACTGTTATGTACTGTCATGTACTATTCTCATGTCTTTCTAAATAAACTACATCAATCAATCAATCAATGTGTCCGCGACCCACAAATGGGTCCCAACCCACTGTTTGGGAGCCAGTGCACCAGAGCAGACAGAGAGGAGAGGGTGGGGGTGACGACTCTCTCTCGCTCTCTCTCTCTCTCACACACACACACACACACACACACACACACACACACACACACACAGAGATAAAAGGTCGCAGCAACAGAGCCGTTGGCAGTGAATGGAACGTGAGGACAGACAGAGAACAGCTCCATCCTCCACCAGGCAAGGTTAGGCTTATAGTGATGCAATTTTCATTATTAATATTACACTATTTTATGTTATTATCATTGTATTAGTTTTTATTATTATTGTTATGGTTATTTTATTCATTTTGCCTTTTTTGTTTTCAATTTACTGTTTATTTTTGACGTTTTCATAGTTTTTTTTATGGGTTTACTTTAAGACTTTATTTTAAAGGTAGGGTAAGTGATTTACTTTGGTTAAAATAAGTGTTAAATAGCTGTATATTGTGATAGTACTCATTGCTATAGAGTGTTTGTTCAGTATAAGGAGTCTCCATGTCTCTCCAGCTCTTTATTAAACAGAAAATGCATTTTCAGTGCTCTCTCCTGATTGGCTTAAATGTTGTCACCTACCTGAACATGTATTATATTCTGTTTACTAAAGAGCTGGAGAGACAGCTGTGACTGAACAAACGCTCTGTAGCAATGATTACTATCACAATATAGCACTTTAACCTTTTTACAAAAAAAAAAAAAAAAAAAAAAATATCACTTACCCTACCTTTAATTTCTGTTAACCTTTTCTTCCCCCAATTGTATTGTTTTGTGATTTAACCCCATTAGTACAAACAATGTACCATATTACATTTGTAGTGAACTATTCTATAGGCCTAATGATGCTGCCACCATGATGCTGATGTGTGGGGTTGTGGAGGCTGTGGAAGCGTCTTCATGGCCGTGGCTCTCAGAGGACACAGCGCCGCTCATGGACATGGTATGCACACTGCACGGTGCTGTTGTGAGCTTGTAGATCGGCTATTTTCAAATAGCGTATGTATAAAATAGGGCTAAAGGGGTTAATATATGCTTTTTTTAAATTATTATATATTATTTTGTAACCCTTTTTCACCCGGTGTCAATTTTCAAAGTGATCCTGGGCGCTACACACTACATCTATTTTCACATCAATTCAGAAGTATTTCTTTAAAATTTCATTTTATATAATACAAGTAGGCTACAGCAAGCACATTTTTATTTGTTTATTTGTTTCGCTTTTAACCACTTAAACTCCAGCATCCTTGTAGTCCAGGCAAACTAACTCATTTTCGACCTCAAAATCTAGGTAATTGTAACCTAGATATTTTCTTCACAGACCATTTCTATTAACTCACCAGAACAACATACAATATATATTTTTTCCTAATATACTTGATATTTTATCGGAATTCCTCTTCTCTAAATGTAATTTTAAGTCAATTAAAATCTCAGATGAATGAAAATTGGACTCACCATAATTTTATATGGCTTTTTGACCAAAATTGGTGGCCATTTTGGATTGATGGCAATTAAACATATTTCCACAACTGGGATTTCTTAGGGCTTTTAGTATGTTGTTCTGGACACCTCATAGAAATGATGTACTGTATGGTGAAAATAATTATGTTACAATGACTTTTTTTGTGAAACGTTAATCACTGTCTTCAAATGTGTATTAAACAGCAATTACAGCAATAATAGTATTATTGCTCTCAATGCTCTGTAATTGCTGTAATGTCTAGCAGCTAATATGCACAAATATAATGAACCAGAAGTCTGACTAACTGTAGATAACAAAGCAATACCTTATTTTATTCCAATACAGAGGCTTTTAGGCTAAAGGTAAAAATAGAGATTAGTAAATCAACTATCCCCTATACTATCTGGCTCCAGAGCAGGTATAGACTATAGGAGGCCAAAGCCATGCCTTAGCGCACAGCAGTGATGGAAGAAGTACTCACGTGTGTTTTACCTAAGTAAAAGTATCAATACTGCAATGTAGAAATACTCTGTTACAAGTAAAAGTTCAAAAGGATTCCCATTGAGATATACTTTAAGTTCTGAAAGTAAAAGTTGCCCACTAATTTAGTAGAATGTCCCATTTGACAAGTTTCCAAATGTATAAAAATTAGGGCTGGGACTTCATTAAAAATAATAATCTAATTAATTAGAGGCTTTGTAATTATCTAAATTAATCGCATGTTTAATTGCCTATCAATATTTAACCTGAGAAGCACTTTATTTTCAGTTAAAACAGAGTTTGGTATATGAGTGAATCAATTAGTGAATACATAAGTTTAAGCAACAAAATATAGTTGTTGTTTTTTTATTATCAAGGTGGTACTAAACAGACCAACAGACCAGTGCAAGTTTTACCATGAATTGCAGCAATTTTTGAATTATATTCAGAGATTCAGGAAGCCTATATAAATTCAAGGACCTCCCTCAACCATTTTCCAAAGCATTGTCCTTTCTAGTTTTACATTTTGGGGGAAAAAAACAGCATTTTAACCCTGCGGTGGCCACATTGTCTCTAGGTTCCCACTGGCCCTGTCTTCATGGACTCCTCCTCCTCCTCTGGCTCCTCCTCCTCCTCAGGCTTCAACGCCACCCGGTGCGCCGAGCACATCCTGAGCTACGGCCCGGCGGAGAAGGTAACTACTGGATTTAGCCCCTTAAAGGACAAGACCACTTTGGTAGAGGTTTGGGTTGTGTATTTACCTTGCCATGATGTAACTCCAAAGGTTTACAAGAAATAAAAAATAATGGCTCCATTGATTAGAAATTGTTAATTCAAAATATGCTCCTCATTGACTTACATTGTACGCTGAAACAGCTCTCAAAGTCACTCTTTTAGCCCGTAAACAAACACAAATAAAGCTGATTCTGACAAGAACATCACCAAACCCAGTGCTGTTTTTTTTTTCTGGATCTGGATTTTCCTGGGTTCGATTCCCGCTGGGGACGCTGTGGGCGTGTCCTCTCCTCTGCGTCATCAGTGCCCATACCCTAGGTGGGGTTGGTGAAAGGGTCTACTCTGTGTGGAGTTTGCATGTTCTCCCCGTGTCTCCTAGGGTAGTTAATACCGTCACAAAAAACATGCATTAATCCTGGTCTCTATACTGCCTCCCCCTGGTCAGCCGGGGCGCCTGATGGAGGGGAAAGCAACTGGTTGGAATAACGTGTTCCTTCCACGCGCTACGTCCTACCGGGGAAACTCCCCCCTGTCAGGTGATAAGAAGCAGCCTGCCCTGCTCACTCCTCATGCGTTGAAGGAGGCATGAGCTCAAGTTCGAGGCTCTCCCCAGGCTGGCAGAGGGAGAGTAGTGCCCCGGATTACAAGCTTAGGCATTGGCACTGGGTGAAAAATGGGTTACAAAAATCATGGGATAAAAATTAAAAAAATTAAATAAAACAAGATGTCAACTTCCTATTGATTTTACTATTTGAAGATACGGATCCGCGGATTCAGTACGGGTTTTCTTCCTAATAAAAATAGCTAAATCAATAGGAAGTTGAAATTTTTATTTAAAAAAAAAACACATTACTGGGTTTGGTGATGTTCTATGTCTGAATCAACTTTATTTGTGTTCCTTTATGTGCTAAAAGAGCTCCTCCTGAGCCCCGCAGGAGCTACAATGTAAGTCAGTGAGGAGCATATTGTGAATTATCAATTTCTAGTCAATGGAGCAATTATTTTTTATTTCTTGTCAAGCTTTTGGAGTTACATCATGGCAAGGTAACTACACAACCCAGACACGTGCACACACAGACATCACAGGGGGCTCAAGACCCTGCCCTTTTACCTGTCTGCAAAAAGCATCCTCTCTCCCTACCATGGTCTGACTGCAGCATTTACTATGGTGAAAGAAATGTAAATTCCATGTGATACCTGAAGGCAGCGTTCAAAAGAATTGTCTTTTCCAAACTCTCCTGAACTTGAATGCAGCGTTAATGTTGAAAGAAATGCCCTCTGAGTAGAAATCCATGCCGTATGTCGCATCTCTGACTTAATAACTGCAACTGCAAATTTCGCTTTGATAACCATAATTCTTAGACCCTCCAGAAAAACGCGGACAAAAATCCTTGATTATGCGGGCTAAAACTCTTGATTATGCGGGCTAAAAATCTTGATTTTGCGATGAAATATGCGGGGTTTTTTTCAATTTTATGCGGTGAAATTGCAGGAAATTGCGAAATATGCTGAAAGTTGTGAAATACGCGGCAATATGCAAAATATACGATATGCGAAAAGTTGCAAAAAAAAATCGAAATATGTGAAAAGTTGTAAATTCTGCGATCGCATAATTGCATTTTTCTGGAGGCTCTAAATTCTACTGGATTGTATGTGGACACATGTTTTCATGACAAGCACTGTATAAATGTTATGTTCCTAGGTGGTCTAGGGCAGGGGTCTTCAACAGGGGGTCCGGGACCCCTAGGGGGTCCTCAGAGTTACTACAGGGGGTCCGCCTAATCTTTGTGTGATATGATTATTTTGAACCCTAGCATCCCTTTTTCTGAGGAGAACTTTAGCCAAAAAATAGCAGATCTACAAGCTCACAACGCCTCGCGCTGCGAGGCGTTGTGAGCTTGTAGATCGGCTATTTTTGGCAAAGAAGTATAGGTGTAGAGGGGAGAAAAGAGCAGACCAAGTAAACAAAAAAAGTTCAATCTAAAACACAATTTTATACAATATGTAGTGGGGGTCCCTGCTTCATCGCTCTCTCAGCTAGGGGGTCCTTGACATGAAAACGTTGAAGACCCCTGGTCTAGCGGATAATGGACAATAACAAATACCCAATGACAGATTTGAACAGAGACGGATGAAGTGCCTAGAGCTGACGAATAATGCAAAGTGCTATAAAGCCAACTTAACAAACACAGGGAAAAGGAACTACCTAAATAAAGTAAAGAGCTAACCTAATCATAGACAAACAAAAACCTCCCTACGCTAACAACAAACGGACATTACAATAGGTGGCACACCTCTATGCTGGTGTGGATAAACAGAAACGTACCTACGTACAGTAATAAACAGGGTAGATACCCCGGAACCAAAGCTACCTTTCCCTGCACCAACAGGAGGCTTAAATGACACAATTTAAAAGGATTAACTTGAACCAAGAGTGCAACAGGTCTGTCTCAGAGACTCAGTGGCAGTGATGGAAAAAGTACTCAAATGTTTCACTTAAGTAAAAGTATCAACACTGCTGCAATGTAGACATACTCTGTTACAAGTAAAAGTCCTGAATTCAAAATGTACTTGAGTAAAAGTAAAAGAGTATTGGCATGAAAATGTACTTAAAGTACTGTACCAAAAGTAAAAGTACTCATTATGCAGAACGTCTCATTTCAAGTTTTCAAATGTATAAAAATCTTTTGAAAATAGCAGATCTACAAGCTCACAATGTGAGCTTGTAGATCTGCTATTTTCAAATGGCTGAAATAATATATAGGACTGAAGTGGTTAACGTATGTTTTGTAATAATAATCAAAATCTATAAAATAACTAGTAACTAAAGTTTCAAATAATTGTAGTGGAGTAAAAAGTACAATATTTGCCTCTGAGATGTGGTGGAGTAGAAGTAAAAGTATTGAAAATTGGAAATACTCCAGTAAAATTTACTTAAAAGGGATAGTTCACCCCCAAAATGACTTTTTTTCTATGGATTAGTCACCCCACGGAGTCTTGAATTCATGGATATGGTTTTGTTTTTGTCTCATTCATAAGACAATAATTTGATGACCGGCAGCGGTTCCGGTAGGAGACACAAAGAGTCTCCTTTGTGTCTCCTACCGGAACCGCTGCCTACCGGTCCGCTGGTCATCAAATTATTGGCTTAGAAAAAAAAACATCCGTGAATTCAAGTCTCCATGGGGTGACTAACACGTTTTTTTATGGTGAACTATCCCTTTAAGTACAGTACTTGAGTAGATGCAGTGCCAGCTTAACAGAAAGGCTTTAGGGCTAACCAACCTTGGGGGGGGGGGGGCACCAAACGGCGTGGAGAAAGTGAAAGCGCTGAAATTTAGAAGCAGCGGCTGCTGGAGGAGCGTACACCCCCCCCCCCCAACCCCACTGACAAAACGGTCCCGGGGGGCACCGAAACGGGTCGTAGCTAGGGCCCCACGAAGGGTTAATCCGGCCCTGAGTAAATGTACTTAGTTACTTTCCACCACTTTGTCACCATACAGGTGGTGATCGGGGGGGTCCTGGCCGTGCTGACCCTGTCCACGGTGTGTGGCAACCTGCTGGTGGTGACGTCGGTGTGCTTCGTGAAGAAGCTGCGGCAGCCCTCCAACTACCTGATCGTGTCCCTGGCGCTGGCCGACCTGTCGGTGGCGCTGGCGGTCATGCCCTTCGTCAGCGTCACCGACCTGACCGGCGGACGCTGGCTGTTCGGCCGCCTCTTCTGCAACGTCTTCATCGCCATGGACGTCATGTGCTGCACCGCCTCCATCATGACGCTGTGCGTCATCAGCATCGACAGGTACGCCGTACACTAGGGCATTCACAACTAATGATTTGTGTGAGTCGACTGTTTTGACCAATTAGTAGTCGACTAGTCGACTAGTCGAAATTAACGTTTTTTTTTTTTTAGGGGGGGGAGCATTGGTTTAATGCCATCCTACTACTATATTACTATTATTATTATTATCCTCCTGCCCTTATTTTTATGGCGTTTTAAGGGAAGCGCTTCTGGCACAGCAGCACAGCACCACAGCAGCGTCTCCAAGGATCCCCATTGCCCAATAATAGGCTTTTATTGGGCATACTTTTGACCCCCTTTTGATAAAAAATAAAGTCAGGAGGATAATAATAATAGTAAGACGGGCCATTACTATGGCATTAAAACATAGGCATTTTTTTTTTCAACTATTCGACTAGTACCAACAGAGTCGACTAGTGGTTATACTAGTTGACTAGTCGACTAGTATAACCACTAGTTGGTGAAAGCCCTACCGTACACTGCGTGTGACATCCGTTTATCGCCCTCTACGCCCCTTTAACGCCTGGTTTGGTTCTCAAAGTGTGGGTTCCCCGGGGACCCCAGTGGTGGAAAGTAACTAAGTACATTTACTCAAGTACTGTACTTAAGTACAATTTTGAGGCACTTTTACTTTACTGAAGTATTTCCATAGATAGATTAATATGAACAGTTACATAAAAATAATACACTTTATCGTCTCTTTCGGGCGGAAACCTCATGTGTCCAAAACTGTTACTTTTCAGGATTCAACTAAAAGAAATGCAAAAGTAGCAGATCTACAAGCTCAAACTCTTCGCTACGCGTCGCGTTTCAAGCTTGTAGATCTGCTACTTTTGTGTGATGCTGTAGTACGATCAAGCATGGCGTTACTTTATGAAAAAAACAGTTAACATATGGATAGAAGAGGTTTCTGCCTGACAAAAACACTATAGTAAACTACTTTACTACTAAGTAAAATACATATTCTGGTTTGAATTGTTTCATTGATTCTGTCCTCAATTACAATTGTCTTTCTCTTTCTCTCTCTCCCCCCTCTCTCTCTCTCTCCGTCCGTCCGTCTCTCTCTCCCTCTGCCTGTCTCCCTGTCTCTCTCTCTCTCTCTCTGCCTGTCTCTCTCTCTCTGCCTGTCTCTCTCTCTCTCTCTGCCTGTCTCTCTCTCTCTGCCTGTCTCTCTCTCTCTGCCTGTCTCTCTCTCCCCCTCTGCCTGTCTCTCTCTCTCTGCCTGTCTCTCTCTCTCTCTCTCTGCCTCTCTCTCCCCCTCTGCCTGTCTCTCTCTCTCTGCCTGTCTTTCTCTCTCTGCCTGTATCTCTCTCTCTCCGTCCGTCCGTCTCTCTCTCCCTCTGCCTGTCTCTCTCTCTCTCTCTCTGCCTCTCTCTCTCTCTCTGCCTGTCTCTCCCCCTCTGCCTGTCTCTCTCTCTCTCTCTCTCTCTCTCTCTCTCTCTCTCCCCGTCTCTCTCTCCCTCTGCCTGTCTCCCTGTCTCTCTCTCTCTCTCTCTGCGTGTCTCTCTCTCTCTGCCTCTCTCTCTCTCTCTCTGCCTGTCTCTCTCTCTCTGCCTGTCTCTCTCTCTCTGCCTCTCTCTCCCCCTCTGCCTGTCTCTCTCTCTCTGCCTGTCTCTCTCTCTCTGCCTCTCTCTCCCCCTCTGCCTGTCTCTCTCTCTCTGCCTGTCTCTCTCTCTCTGCCTCTCTCTCCCCCTCTGCCTGTCTCTCTCTCTCTGCCTGTCTCTCTCTCTCTCCGTCCGTCCGTCTCTCTCTCCCTCTGCCTGTCTCCCTGTCTCTCTCTCTCCCTCTGCCTGTCTCTCTCTCTGCCTGTCTCTCTCTCTCTGCCTGTCTCTCTCTCTCTGCCTGTCTCTCTCTCTCTGCCTCTCTCTCCCCCTCTGCCTGTCTCTCTCTCTCTGCCTGTCTCTCTCTCTCTGCCTGTCTCTCTCTCCCTCTGCCTGTCTCCCTGTCTCTCTCTCTCTCTCTCTCTGCCTGTCTCTCTTTCTCTGCCTGTCTCTCTCTCTCTCTGCCTGTCTCTCTTTCTCTGCCTGTCTCTCTCTCTCTGCCTGTCTCTCTCTCTCTGCCTGTCTCTCTCTCTCTCCCTCTCTCTCCCCCTCTGCCTGTCTGTCTCTCTCTGAAGGTACCTGGGCATCACCAAGCCGTTGACCTACCCGGTGCGTCAGAGCGGCCGCCGCATGTCCAGGATGATCCTGTGTGTGTGGCTGTTGTCCGCATCCATCACCCTCCCTCCGCTGTTCGGCTGGGCTCACAACGTCAACGACGGACAGGTTACTAAGTACTTTTACTCAAGTACTGCACTAAAACCACTTAAACCCCAGCATATACGTATATCTAGTGGGGACAGCTTTCGCTGAAAAGAGCAGATGCGACACGTTGTGAGGTTGTGTAGATCAGCTATTTTTGGCAAAGAGATTTGGTGTAGATGAAAAAAATGTAAAAAAAAAAAAAAAGTGTAACTTAAGTGTCTCCGGCAGTAGGATACCCAATGGCGACTCTTTCAGTCTCCAACCAGAGTCTCGTCATCAAATTATTGTGTGTAATTGATATAAAATAAGTCACTTTTTGGGTGAACGACTCCTTTAATGGTGTTCACCCATTTTCAACCTGTCTTCATATAATTGGTCCTGACTAATGCTCATTATAATATGGTATCGTGTCTGTCTACTCACTCTGCTTCTCAGAGGAGGACTGTGGGCACTTCAGAAACCCACCTACCAGTGACATCATCGTTAGGCAGGGTTTTATTTTTTTATTTAGTTTTTTTTACCAGATTCCATTTATATTCTTTATTTCTCAGCTAACGTGAGAACAATGGCTTCCATTATAGCATGCTAACTTTCCAGAAATAGAAAGCCTGACGTTTCTATTAGCTTGGATTCCCCATCGATGATGTCACTGGTAGACAGGTTTCTGAACTGTCCACAGCCCTCCTCTGAGACATAGACAGAAATGGTTTCATACATAATGAGCATTAGTGAGGACCAATTATATGAAGACAGGTTGAAAATAGGTGAAGTCGTCCTTTAAGCAGTGGTCGAAAAAGTACTCAAATTATTTACTTAAGTAAAAGTACCAATACTGCAATATAAAAGTACTCTGTTACAAGTAAAAGTCCAGAATTAAAAATTTACTTGAGTAAAAGTACAAAAGTATTGGCATCAAAATGTACTTAAAGTACCAAAAGTAAAAGTACTAAATATTTGAAAATAGCAGATCTACAAGCTCACAACGCGTCGTGAGCTTGTAGATCTGCTATTTTCAAATAGCCTATGTATAAAATAGGGCTAAAGTGGGTAATGTATGTTTCATTATATTATAATTTACATCTGAAAAGTAACTAGTAACTAAAGTTTTCAAATAATTGTAGTGGAGTAAAAGTACAATATTTGCCTCTGAGATGTAGTGGAGTAGAAGTAAAAGTATTGGAAATTGGAAATACGCAAGTAAAGTACAAATACCTCAAAATTGTACTTAAGTACAGTACTTAAGTAAATGTACTTAGTTACTTTCCACCACTGCCTTTAAGTAAAAACTACAAGTATGTGTACTTCCTCCACCCACTGCAGGTGTGTCTGATCAGCCAGGACCTGGGCTACACCGTCTACTCCACGGCCGTGGCCTTCTACATCCCCACCTCCGTCATGCTCTTCATGTACCACCGCATCTACCGCGCCGCCAAGCACAGCGCCGCCAAGCACACCATCATCAGCGGCTTCCCCCGAGAGGAGGAGGGGGAGGAGGAGCTAGAGGGAGGGCTAGAGGGAGGAGGAGGAGGTGGTGAGGTGGAAGAGGAGGCGCGGCAGCTAGGAGGAGGAGGAGGAGGCCATGGAGAGATCATGGAGGAGGAGGCAGAAGAAGAGGAGAGCCTGGGCTGTGTGTCGGCGACTTTGAAGCTCCGGCAGGACGTTCGAATCCACCGACACCACCTCCCACGCTCCCAAAATCACCTCCCTCACTCCCAAAACCATGGACACCAACTTCCCCGCCCCAAAACCCACCAAGACCACCTCCCTAACTCCCAAAACCACCAACACCACCTCCGTAACTCCCAAAACCAACAACACCACCTCCCTAACTCCCAAAACCAACAACACCACCTCCCTAACTCCCAAAACCAACAACACCACCTCCCTAACTCCCAAAACCAACAGCACCACCTCCCTAACTCCCAAAACCAACAGCTCCACCTCCCTAACTCCCAAAACCATCAAGACCACCTCCCTAACTCCCAAAACCAACAGCTCCACCTCCCTAACTCCCAAAACCAACAGCACCACCTCCCTAACTCCCAAAACCAACAGCTCCACCTCCCTAACTCCCAAAACCAACAGCACCACCTCCCTAACTCCCAAAACCAACAGCACCACCTCCCTCACTCCCAAAACCAACAGCACCACCTCCCTCACTCCCAAAACCAACAGCTCCACCTCCCTAACTCCCAAAACCAACAGCTCCACCTCCCTCACTCCCAAAACCAACAGCACCACCTCCCTAACTCCCAAAACCAACAAGACCACCTCCCTAACTCCCAAAACCAACAGCTCCACCTCCCTAACTCCCAAAACCAACAGCACCACCTCCCTAACTCCCAAAACCAACAGCTCCACCTCCCTCACTCCCAAAACCAACAGCACCACCTCCCTAACTCCCAAAACCAACAAGACCACCTCCCTAACTCCCAAAACCACCACCTCCCTCCCTCTCAAAATGACCTCCCACACTCCCAAAACCAGCTTCCTCACCCCCAAAAGCACCACCACCTCCACCTCCCACACTCCTCCTCCCATCACCACCACCACCACCACCACCTCCGCCCGTCACACAGGCGTCAGAGGAACCAGTCCATCTTCAAGCGGGAGCAGAAGGCGGCGGCCACGCTGGGCATCGTGGTCGGGGCGTTCACCTTCTGCTGGCTGCCCTTCTTCCTGGTGTCGGCGGCGCGGCCCTTCGTCTGCGGCGTGGAGTGCAGCTGCGTCCCGCTGTGGCTGGAGCGCACGCTGCTGTGGCTGGGCTACGCCAACTCCCTCATCAACCCCTTCGTCTACGCCTTCTTCAACAGGTAATAATATACACCAGGTGGTGGAAAGTTAGGGTGACCAGACGTCCCGGTGTGGCCGGGATTGTCCCGATTTGTAGCTGTGTGTCCCGATTCCCGACAATTATATATTATATATTTAATATATTATATATTTTTTGCGGTTTTCAAATATGTTTTGACACAGAATCAAATGTTTTATGGTCATGATTCACCGTTCTAGTCTTAAAATAATTAATACAACAGCGAATTCCGCTGCTGGTACTCTTTTTCTGACAACCGCGGACAGTTTTTTTTGGCCGATAAAGTATAGTTTTGGACCGCGACGGAGGTGCGCAGTCTCAAGCGAACTGGAGCCATGAGAGGCACCACCGGGCGAGCTAAAGCGAGCGAGTTGCCATGCTGAACGCTGCGATGTTTGCTTGAGCCGACTCGGCGCCGTCCGAGTTATCTACCGATAGGGACAGAATCGTAAATCATGTTTTGGGGCGAGCGTTTGCCCCAACTGCCACTCAAAGTGACTACTAGTACTGGCCAATCACAGCGCGTCTTTTCCGGGTCTTGGCAGAAGTGAGCTGCATTTCACTATCACGGTCTATACACACACAGAGAACGAACGAGACACAGGTGAAACTCAAAAGACAATCAACACAGAGATTGGCTGCAAACGAAACACCGGTGATTCAAATGAACAATCACAGCATAGACAAGACAGACTAACAGCTACAGAGACAACAGGAAAAACATTAGGAGGAGCATTACTTAAAAAAATAAAACACAATAAAGTAAACGCTAACAACATTGCAGAACAGGAAACTGTTATGTCCCTATAAAAAAATAAAACATAGAGTACGGAATTCTGACAACTTCCTCTTCTACGCCTTTTTTTCTTTCTTCAACAGGGACCTCCGCACCACCTACAGCAACCTGCTGCGCTGCCGCTACCGCAACATCAACCGCAAGCTGTCCGCCGCGGGCATGCACGAGGCTCTGAGGCTGGTGGAGAAACCAGACTCTGTTCTATAACACAGGCCATGCACCAGGCTTTGAGGCTGCATGGTGGAGAAGCCAGACTCTGTTCTATAACACAGGCCATCCACCAGGCTCTGAGACTGCATGGTGGAGAAGCCAGACTCTGTTCTATAACACAGGCCATGCACCAGGCTCTGAGACTGCATGGTGGAGAAGCCAGACTCGCGCTCATGAGACATTTACAGATAAGACATCTGACCATCTCTAAGGGCCTGCCATCGGCACTTAAGGGGGAAGTCAGTGGGAAGTCCAAGCCTTGTCACAGAGAAAGGGGATGTGTGTGAACTGGTGCCGTTTCACACCTGGCAATTCAATGGTGGCAGTTCAGTGGAAACAAGGAGGCAAATCAGGCATGGCAATATATATATGGTGGGAAAAAAACGACTTTACAGAAAAAGATCAGGGAAAGGTCGGGGGAAGTGTGAAGAGCTTGGCTGTCTTAGAAGTCTGTGGAGAAGCCAGAATCGGTTCTATGAGACAGCTGGTTCTCAACCATAGTCTGTAACACAAGGGAATGGTGACATCACCCGTTGGATTCTACTGGGTGGTAACGTACGCACAGCCGAACAAATCACTTGATGTCAACGGCCCAGTTTGGAGGAGCTGTGCAGCGCTACCTGATACATTGTTGACTTGTTTTGCTTTAAAAAGAAGAGATTATTCTGTTCATTTATAGATTACAGCAAAGCTGGAGTCTGGAGGGATGCTCTTTGGTATAAACTGTCAGAAGTAGGAATCAAGGGCAAATTTATGGATGTAGTAAAGCATATGTATAAAAACGTTAAATTGTGTTTTTGTTAACGGCATGAGATCAGAGTTCTAAGTTTTATGTAAGAGACTACCTTATACACAATGGCTGCCAGTCTATCAACTTTAATGATACAGTGATTGATAACCATTTCCAGCTTATGTTATTGTTGTACGCGGATGACACAATTGTCATGTCTAATACAAAGGAGGGATGACAGAAGGCAATTGACCTGATGTGTGGTTTCTGTGAAAAATTGATGATCAATAGTGAAAAAACAAATGTCACAGTCTTTGGATAGAAAGGCTGTCATCAGCAGACTAAAGTTTGTCTGTAATGGAGACAACTTAGAGGTCGTTCATAGTTTTACATTCCTTGGAATTATTATGAATTATAATGGTTAATTTAAGATTACTTTTGAAGAGCTGCATAAGCAGGCCCCACGTGCCATGAACTCCCTCCCTTGTAAATGTAGAACATTGGATTTACCAGTAAACATTGCACTAGATCTTTTCGACAAGTTGGTTTCACCAGTTATGTAATACACAATCATGTGAAGTCTGGGGGTTTGAACAAATTCAAAGGTTAGAACAATTACATCTTAAATTCTTCAATTACATCTTAAAAGTAAAAACAACCACCTGTAGTAATATGGTGTATGGAGAGCTGGGGAGGTACCCAATTTGTATTTTAGTTAAAAAGAGACTTATCGGCTATTGGGCCCGGTTGCTCGAGGGCAAAGAGAGCAGACTGAGCCGAATAATGTACGACTGTCTGCTTAACCTGTTTAACATACTGTAGGTGTGTGTCACCATGGGTTTCACAGGTGAAGCCTATACTGGACGACTGTGGTATGTCTTACATCTGGCTGACACAGAAATGTAATAACATTGACTGGTTGAAACGAACAGTCGAACAAAAGGTTGAAAGATCAGTTCTTGCAAAAGTGGCAAAGTGAACTTGATAATATGACACCATGTGACACTTATGTTGAGTACAAACAAGAGTTTAAGTTGGAAAAATATCTGTTGTGTAAAAACCAGGAGAATAGAAAGGCCATTTGTAATTTCAGGGTGAACAACACAAGAATCCCAAAGGTTTACTGGTAGATATAAAAGGCTGGAAAGAAGCCAGAGGTTATGCAATTTACGTAATGACAATCGAGTTGGAGATGAGTTCCATGTTATGTTTGAGTGCAAAACTACTAACATTATGCATTTTAGACAAAAATACCTGCCAAAGTATTATATAAGCCACCCATCTATGCTGAAATTAATTTTACTACTGCAATGTGATAAGCCAAAAGTTATTTATAAATTGGGTGCTTTTCTGAAAAATGTTCTTCCTCTGTTCAAATAAAGCTTGCCATGCCTTGTGCTACATCTGTATGAATTCTGTTATGTATTGTATGATTTATGATATCTGTGCTCCATACCATGTGAACATGGTCGTGAGTTAAATAAATTATGACGAGAGGAAATCCCTGAGTTGTCTTCAACGTAGTGTTGATTTTGACAGCAAATTTTGATTTAGTTTTAGTCATAGTCTTTTGAATAAAATTATATGTAGTTTTAGTCATATTTCAGTCATCTGAAATGTTTTAGTTGTAGTCGACTAGAACTACAGTTGATTTAGTCGACTATAATGTATTTTGGCGGTGGCTTGATGGCGTCGTAGGGTAGAACCGGGACGAACGACGCGCAGGGACGGTTGCAACACAGACCTTTTTTCATGCTACACTTAAAATTTTCCCAGTTCTGATCAAAATTGGCAGAGTTGAAGCCACTTTTGTGTATTTCCACACTGTAGTAAAAAATACCCTATTTGAGTGTTTTCCATTTGTACTGCTGTGTTTATTTGGTGCCGATTGTAAATGGATTTTGTCTGTTAGGCTAATCTGTGGGCTAACTCTCAGTGAAGGTTCCATTGAAAAATATTCATTAGCTTTTGTGCTAGCTAGCAAAACATCCGGGGAGGGCAGGGAGGGACGAACGGCGCATTAAGCCACTCGGTGCATTACGGACAGGGAGGGACGAACGGTGCATGTGTAAAACACAAAGTTGAGGAAAAAGACAGAGGGGACATTAAGATGATACATTTATTTGACTATCAGCATGGTCATTTGCTCGTAGGGTTCTACTGAAGCATCAATGAGAGTTAGATGCCAGAAATGTAACGTATGTGCTTGTTATAGGACATTTCATCCGACCGCGCCGTCCGACCCCCGTGTATGCACCGTTCGTCCCGACTGGCGGCCGTGTGCGGAGAGTAGCACAACGTCACTTTACTTACCGATTGCGTTCGACTCGTTTCACTAAAATTAAAACGGACTGCGGGTAATGGGAGAGGACAAGTGTCTCTTGTTCACAAAAAAGTATGGTTACATGAACTTCTCTGTGCAGGAAGGGAAATAGAAAAGGGTGCGTCGTTCGACCCCGCCCTCCTCTAATGGCTGATTTTACACTTGGTTGCATGCTGAAAAATTTTCAGGGGTGAAACGATACGCTTTAACAACGATTCGATACGTATCACGATACTTGGTCGTCGATACGATACATGAACGATACAGGTTAATTTAGAACGATACGATACGTTTCGATTCAGTGATTTAGTCGATACGATACATGAACAATACAGGACAGGTTAATTTAGAACAATACGATTCGATTCAATGATTTAAAATCGATATGTAACTATTTATTTACCCAAAAATTCTGTGAGAAAAATAAATACCTGGATACTGGATATAAAACCCTCTTTCTCTTTTTTCTTCTTAAAAGTACTTAGTATTGATAAAATGGATTATTTGCATCGCAAAACGATTCGATACGATTATTTGCATTGCAAAACGATTCGATACGATACAAAGTCAAACGAATCGATATTTTGCTGTTTGCATATCGATATAGTAGATCGTTGAAAATTCAAAACGATTTTCCGATGCAGTTACTATATCGTTACACCTCTAGCGCAACACCCGAAGCGCAACCAAATATAAAATGGCTCGACTTTTAGTTCTACTGGACTCTTTTAGTCATTTTTAGTCTAGTTTTTTTTATTTGTTTACGAAATTGTCAGTATATTTAGTCTTAGTTTTAGTCATCGTAGCTTAGTTTTTATTCCGTTTTTTCGTCAGTGTAAAAAGGGAGTCGACCAACATTTTTCGTCATAGTTTTAGTCGACGAAATCAACACTGCATCAAAGACCCCCACAACGCCCCCAGAACAGTCTGTTCAAACGGTTTGCCATCGGGTTTGAGGTATCGGTAGTGGTGGTAAAAGTACTAACATTATTTACTTAAGTAGAAGTATCAAAACTGCTTTTTCTATAAGTAAAACTCCTGAATTCAAGTAAAAGTACAAAAGTATTGGTAAAAACGTTTACTTAAAGTACCAAAAGTAGAAAGTACTCATTATGCGGAAGGTCCCATTTCACAAGTTTTCAAATATATAAACATCTTTTGAAAATAGCCGATCTACAAGCTCACAATGCGTCGCGATGCGACGCATTGTGAGCTTGTAGATCGGCTATTTTCAAAAGTCCGAAATATATATAGGGCTGAAGTGGTTAATGTATGTTTTGTAATAATAATCACAATCAACAAAGTAACTAGTAACTAAAGTTGTCAAATAATTGTAGTGGAGTAAAAGTACAATATTTGCCTCTGAGATGTAGTGCAGTAGACGATTGGAAATATTCCAGTAAAGTAAAAAATACCTCAAAATTTTACTGAAGTACAGTGCTTGAGTAAATGTACTTAGTTACTTTACACCACTGCCTGCTAAGAAAAAACATGATGAACATCATCTGTGGTATTATGGCCTTTGTATGCTGACCTGGGTTTTTAAACAGTTTTGAACCTTATTGTCTCCGCCAGGCCGAAAGGCATGGCGAGAGAGTATGTTTAGCCCCCTGTCCGTCCATCCGTGTGTGTGTCCGTCCTGTCTGTGTGTTAGCAGCTAATCTCGGTCCAAAACTGTGCACACACACTCCCTGGATGCCAATTCAGAACCTTTGCCCCAATTTTTTCACATGGGCCTGTTATAGCGCCACCAGGAGGCCGATTTGTGCAAAACCCATTTTTTTACATTACTCCTACAGATTTTATCCAAACGTCATGCAAATCGGTACACAGTATCTCTATAGTCATGTGATCAACACGAATCTGTCCAATTTCCCATATTCCATCCTCATTGCCTATGGTTGGCTTCCAAAGTTTGCAGGATTGGTCCGTTTTGAACAAAAAGCCTCAAACTATGCACGCAGCTTGCGATTTCCGTGAATTTTCACACGCACATTCCCACTAGGCCGAGGAAGAAATGCCACCCTTTTCAAATTGGCCTGTTATAGCGCCACCAGCAGGTCTAATTTAGCAAAACACATTTTTGGAACAAAATGCCTCAAATCATGAATGCAGTGTCTGATTGCCGTGAAAGACCTAAGAATAAATGGCACCCTTTTCACATTGGCCTATTATAGCGCCACCAGGAGGCCATAATAACCTACCTGACCTGGCGGAGACCTGTGCTCCGAGGAGCACTTTTTCTAGTTTTAGAAATGGCTTTATAGGGCTGTTATTAGTTTAACATTGTTTTTAATGTATTGTTTTTATTGTGTAATCATGGAGCACCCCAACCTAAGTTTATTCACAGTGTATGTGTTCATACAGTACATCCTTGTGACAATAAATCTCTTGAATCTTGAGACCTACTGTAGTAGTGAAGCCACTATTTCAGCGAATTCAAATCCCGCCATCTTGGAATATTCCGGTCCCGAGAACCAAGACGGAAATACCAAGACATGCCATCTGCGGTTTACTTCCCGTAGGCCTATCTGCGTGACTTAGCCGGACGCCTTTTTAGGAGAGCGGAAGCAGGTTGGAGTCTATTGATTCCAATGGAAGAGAGAACGAGAACACAGCTTCTGAACCATTCTTTAGTCCCATGGTCACTGACTAACTAAAATAAATATTGGACCCGATCGCCACAAGATAAACAATATTTACAAGATTTTCATATGGCTTTTTTTTTTTCACAAATCAGGAGAAAATCAAGTTTGTTATCAACCTTTCTCTATCCCAGCAACACACTCTCGTGAGGTTTGGGAAGATATCTGGAGAGTCCATCTGCAGTCTGACGGACGAGACATAGATGGGCTCTATCCCTTATTTTCAGTGGTGGAAAATGTACTCTAATTTTTTACTTAAGTAAAAGTATCTATACTGCAATGTAGAAATACTCTGTTACAAGTAAAAGTCCGGGATAAAAAGTACAAAAGTATTGGTATCAAAATGTACTTAAAGTATAGAAAGTAGAAAGTACTCATTATGCAGAATGTCCCATTTCACAAGTTTTCAAATGTATAAACATCTTTTGAAAATAATATTGTTCATATTATTTATTTATACTCCTAAACGATGCCTTTGAAATACTGTGGAGTAACCATGAGGATAGCTTATGTACCTTCATGCTCCCCCAAGTGTTCAAAACCTTTAACCCCTATCCGAGTGCATCAGATTTGGATTTTTGGGGTGTTAAAGATATTATTTGATTAATCAAACTAATAGCTTGTTGCTGTCGGGCAGAACTCTTTCGTCTCCGTATGTTAACATGTCAATTAATGCCCTATTTCGTCACAGTGTCGCACAAAAGCAGCAAAAAATATGCAGATCTACAAGCTCAAATCGTGTCACAGTGCGGCGCGTTTTGAGCTTGGACATCTGCTATTTTCGCTATTTTTTTTATTTGAATCCTGAAAAGTAACAGTTTTGGACATACAAGGTTTCCACATGAAAGCAATGATTTCTTATTGACAAAATGATTGCTGAGATCATTCTATGATCACAGATTGGATATCAAAGTGATCCAAAAAATATTTGAAAACCGCCCCAAAAAAAGGGTATTTATTGATTATAGTATATAATATAATTAAATATTCAATACATAAATTGACACAGAATCAAGTGTTTTATGGTCATGATTCACCAGGATCCAGGATGGCTTGGTTCCAGGCTGAAAATAACTTATCTGTATGGGAAAACTGAATGGGGTTTCTATGTGTGGCATCACAAAATGGCCACCACTTCTATGCCCTATATATAGATATCTTACGATCCAATCCTGTAGGTGGATTCATGTTTAAAACTGTAGGTCAGTGATCCCCAACCTGTGGGCCGTGAGGGTATTGCAAGTTGGCCCCCAAATAATTGGCAAAACACCATGGTTAGGATTTCATTATGAAAGTATTTAATTGCTTAAAACTCAGGCAGGAAATTTTGATTAAATATGAATCTAGACGTTCATAATTATATTTATATTCAATGCAGTGACATAATATAGCATAACATATTATGTTACAGCATTACCTATTTCTCGCCTCAAACGTTTTCAAAAACATCCTTTGGTGTACTGTTTAGCTGTACGATGACATTGTGTGTTTGTTTACTGCCTTGTTGAATACGGAAAAAAACAAGCAAAGATATTATGAGCTGCAGTCTGAGTCTCACTAAACAGAAACATAGGTGCATCAAACCTGTAACACATTCTCAAAATAATATGTGGTGTGTAAAAAAATATATAATTTATATGAGGCTATTTCAAGAGCAGAAACATTCTATTTATAGGCAGCCATATAGAAATGTGAAACATGTTTGCGTTCAGAAACGTGCAAATTCAATCGATCTCTTGTTTGCAGAAACGTACAATGCAAACATTTCGTCCTGGCCACTGGGGTTGTTTTAATTGTTTTGCTTTCATTTTCAAGATCTTTTTTATTTTTAACATTCAAGCCTTCATTTGGCATAGTGCCAAGTTCTTACTTCCTCTCATGAAGGAATCACAAAGTGAGTTTGGCCCAGCAACAACTTATACTCTCAGCTTACGATGTGAAATGTAATGTGCCAGGACATTACATTTCACATCGTAAGCTGAGAGTATAAGTTAAACTTTTTTTAAATCATATTGATTACATAGGTTGATAATTTATCAATCATGGTTATCTTGCCGGTAGCTTTAGAAATGTTTTGACTGGAAAGCAGCATCAGAATTCAGGATCCAGTGTAATTTAAGAGAGAAATGTGTGCAAACACCTGCACTAATCGGTGTTGTTACACATGCATGACATCATCAGTTTGTGTTGTGAGTGACATCAGACCAGAGCTTTGTCAGCCTATATAAGCATTTGCAGACATCTAGGGAGATGACGTGAGAAATATTGAGAGATTATTTGATTAAGACAGAGACACTGATACAGAGACCCTGACAGAGAGACACACAGAGACAGACGTGGACAGGGTGAGACACGGAGAGAGATACAGAGATAAGCGATGCTGTGCTGGTCGGTGCCTCTGAAAAGAGGACCACAGACAGACCACTTCCATGGTTGTGCTTCTGGGCCAGTGGAGGACAAGGTGTATTCCTTTGGAGGGTTCTATAACAGGCTGACCTACAACAAGGATCAGATTGATGTTCACGTCTTCAACACAGTGACTTTGTGCTGGATGACGTTGCCCCCAGTGACAACTGGAGGAGGAGAATGTTCCATTGATGTTCCCTCCATGCGCTTCGGACACACAGCTGTCCTGATAGAAGATATCATCTACATCTGGGGAGGGATAGTGAATTGTGAGATAGAAGTGAAAGGTAACTGTTTTACCGTTAACGGGAACAAGGACAACCTTCTTTATGCATTTGATGTCGACGCCCACAGATGGTTCAAGCCGAAGATTTCTGGAACTGTTCCAGAGGCGAGGTCCGGCCACTCAGCCTGTGTCTTGGAGAAGGTCATGTTTATCCATGGAGGACGGAACCAGCTGACTGAACACACTAATGACATCTACAAGTTGCACACCACCACAATGATCTGGTCTTTAATTAACACCAGAGGCACTCCAGCACCTGTTTCATCACGTCACTCTGCCACCATCATCGGGACAAAGATGTTTGTATTTGGGGGAGATGAGCACCAGGACAACAACATCAGAGTGTTTGACACAGAGACCAACTATTGGCTGAACACACCTTCTGCACAGCTTCTTCCAGGACAAGGTCAGGATCATGCAGCCTTTGCCTTCAATGGAGAACTGTACATATTTTCTGGATATGACTATGATCTGAAGCGATGCTTAAATGATCTGTGGAAATTAGATTCCAAGACTTTCGCCTGGAGGAAGGTTGAGCCCCAGGGGAAAGGCCCAGATTGGTTGGGTAACATGTGCTGTTGCATGGTGGGAGATCGTATCATCCTCTTTGGAACAGATCTCATCTTACATATCTTACATGTAAGTCCTAGTTTGAAGACGTTATGCAAGCTAGCAGTTATTCAGAACGGTTTGGAGCAGTCAGGACTCCCACACAACATCAGGTGGGAACTGGCAGCCATGACAACAGAAAGACGAAAACTTAAAAGAAAGACAAGTAAATAGAATGAAAAAATGCTAAATAAAAAAATGATGTTCCAGTGGATGTTGATGATCGTAGAGACGATGACACCGAGTGGCCTGGACTTCCTAGCCTTAAGTCCTAGTTTTAAGACGTCTGGAGCTTGGGGATATGACTAAACATCAGGAACTGGCAGCCGTGAAAAAAGCAAATGAGAAAGAAAGAAGGAGAAAGAAACTGAAAAAAAACAAAAAACAGACCAGAACAGTGATTCTCAACCCGTGTGCTGTGAGGATATTGCAAGTGGACCCCCAAATAATTAGCAAATCACTACGATTCTGATAATATAACATTAACTCTTTTACTGCTTCCTGTTTATTTCCCGTGGGGAAACGGCCATAATGTCAGTTCCTCTTGCTTTATGGCAAAAACCAGCCTGATTGAAATGGCCACACAGCTGTGCAATGGATGCTTTGCATTGTGATAGTGATGAATAGGAACATAAAATATACTGTTTGTTCCAAGCCGCAACACAATCATTAAAGGATGACTTCACCCATTTTCAACCTATCTTCATATAAATCGGTCCTCACTAAATGCTCATGATAAACCGCCTTGTGCATCTTCAAAACGTTCAAGTGGGCCGTGATCCAGAAAAGGTTGATAACCACTGGACAAGAATATACAGGGAGTCAGGAACTGTGTATACAAGAATTAAAAAAAGGAGTCAACATGTTTCTGTGTGGAAAATAGAGCTGTCTTCTTTCTCTGTCTGGTCTGAAGGTTCAGACACTAAACCTTCACAACACATGGTTCTATTTGGTGACACAAAGCAAAGCCACGTTAAAACATGAGATCTGTGTTGTGTTACCGACATTCGTCCAATCAAATCTGGACGTTAAGTTTGCGATGCCCACCCACAAACGTGCCCAAATATGGAGTCATACTGTATGTCATTGATGATTGACATCATAGTTTACTGATGTCACACGACGTCCATGATCCACACGGGATCCACACTCACTGATCAATTAATCATGACAGAGCCTTTAAAAACAGAAATTCAGAGAACCGGCAGGGGCGGGCAGTGACACACATTGTATCCGAATAAAGCAACCTATTTTCGGCATGGCCCTTTCAGAAGTCCCCCTGCGTCACTTGTCTGGTGGTCGGGGAAACGAACTGCTGATGAGGAGAGGGGGGGGAGGGGGGTGGAGTGGAGGGCGGGGGGGTGGAGTGGAGGGGTGGTAGAAGTTGCCTAGAGCCCTTTTAACCCGTTAAGCACATGGATCAAAGCAAAAACACATTCTTACGACTGAAACCGTTTGAATGACCAAACCCTGATGTGCGATTATAGTGAAACAGTGTGAAACCTGATGTTCTACATACAGCGAGTGGTGGGAAAAGTACTCAAATGTTCTACTTAAGTAAAAGTATCAGTACTGCAATGTAGAGGTACTCTGTTACAAGTAAGTCCGGAATTCATAATTTACTTGAGTAAAAGTACAAAAGTATTAGTATCAAAATGTACTTAAAGTACCAAAAGTAAAAGTACTAAAATGAAAATGAAAATAGCAGATCTACAATCTCACAACGCGTCGCAATGCGACGCGTTGTGAGCTTGTAGATCGGCTATTTTCAAATAGCCTATGTATAAAATAGGGCTAAAGTGGTTAATGTATGTTTTATTATGTAATAATTTATATCTGCCAGTGCCAAGCAACTAAAGTTTTCATATAATTGTAGTGGAATAAAAGTAAAAGTGTAGACAATTGGAAATACTCCAGTAAAGTAAACTTGGCTCAGAATTTTACAGTACATGTACTTAGTTACTTTACACCACTGCATACAGCCAACCGGGTGAAGAAATCACAGACTGAGGCTTTAAACCTTTGCTTTTACATGAAATATCCCAGACCATTAGGGTTTGATGGAAGACCACTTCAAACACTCTCATCTTAAAATATTAACTGAAAACAGCGGATCTACAAGCGCAGACGTATTGACAGCTTGTAGATCTGCATTATCATAATACAGCAGGTGTGGGCATAGGGCTTTCATCAACTAGTCGACTAGTTTAACCACTAGTCAACCTTGTTGGTACTAGTCGAATAGTATATAGTTTTATTTGTTTTAATGCCATAGCAATGGCCCATCTTACTATTATTATCCTCCTGACTTTATTTTTTATCAAAAGGGGGTCAAAAGTATGCCCAATAAAAGCCTCTTATTGGGCAATGGGGATCCTTGGAGACGCTGCTGTGGTGCTGTGCTGCTGTGCCAGAAGCGCTTCCCTTAAAACGCCATAAAAATAAGGGCAGGAGGATAATAATATTGTAGTAGGATGGCATTAAAACAATAACCCCCCTAAAAAATAATAATAATAAAGTTTATTTTATTTTATTTTGTATAATTTTTTTACGTAAATTTTGACATAAAAATCATTAGTTGTGAATGCCCTAGCATGAGGAGGAGGGACTAGGACAGGAGGCAGAGGGACTGGTTCAGGTGGGAAGTGCTAAGGTGAGAACCAGGTATACTTAATGAACTGGAGGCGTGTCCACAAAATCACGGCACCCCGTCTTTAAGAACTCATCCCTAAATACATTGGTCCTTTGTCGGCCCTGGTCTAGTGTGTGTCCATCCGTTTTGTTGGGTTTTTGTTTGTCTGTTGTTTACTTATTTATTTGTTACACTGTGCTGCTGTTAACACCACAATTTCCCTTTGGGGATTAACAAAGCATTTCTCATATCATCTCATTTCAGACGGCAGGCGGCCGACGCGCCTATGTAATTCATTTTCAATGAGAGTCGGGCGACTATTTGGGACGCGCGGAGAAGTTGCGGGGCGGTGAGGCGAGGCAGGCGGGCGCAGTCCCGTGAAATTCTCGTGCTCGTTTGTGCACACGTGCGCGGCTAGTGCTGGATTGTGGTGAGCTTTCCTTTTCAGCGCACCGCGCAGGAGGCCAAAACAACAATGATCGCGGCGCGACCACCGCTGATCTGAGGGGTAACGCCCGCGTGGACCGCTTCCCGTCTGTCACGACCTTTCGGATTTAGAAGACACTTGTAGAATCCCCCAGAGGCAAAGATGAGTTAAAAATGAATATATATATATATATATTTTTTAAAGCGAACAAACTAAAGATTTGCACAAATGTTCAAGATTTAAAAAAAATGAAAATAAAAGCAGATCTACAAGCTCATAGCACGGCACTCAGTGCCACGCTATGAGCTTGTAGATCTGCTATTTTTTAATATGCCAAAGTAATCTAAAAATGACACAGATGAGTTCCCGGTCTTCATGTTTTAACCATGGATCTGTAACTGCTCCTCCTTCATGCTGCTCCTTGTCCGTTTCACTGAACTTTAACTACATCTTGAATAACAGACCAAATATTTGCCACAACATATTGATATAAAGATGGTTTTTATTAGTGTTACATACAGTAGCAACATAAACGGTCTGTTATTGAGAAAAAAAACACATTTTGACCAATCAATTCTACAAAGACCTGTATAATCATGTACCAATAAAATAATATACATGCACTATTAAACATGGATTCATTCCTCAGTACAATAGAATAAAGTGCACATTAACTTCATGTCAATAATCAATGGAGTTCATTGCTTCATGTATTGCCTTTTGATGGATTGTTTATTGCAAGATAAGACATGTGGTGTTAAAAGTTTGTTCTAGAAAAAATGTCATTAAAAACAGCTTCTGATTCTGGTGAGGACGTTAACTGTAGTGCTAATCTACTCAAATTGATAAAAAGGTAGTCGAGTATTTTATACATTCATTTTTAAAGGGTTTGCGTTTACAGCCTAGCAAGCACCTTCTTCGCTAACATCCTAGCAAACCCAACCATTAACTTACACTAACATCCCCCCTCCCCAGCAAAGAGATTACTAGTTAGGAACCAAATGGAACCTTACAAGTCTAGAACTGACAGTGGAAAAAATGCAACAAAAAAAAATGGACCCTTATAAGTGTGTAACTCGGACAGAGTACAAATGCATCAAAATACATAGTCAGAGTTATGGGCGTCTGTGGTCTAAAGCAGCAATTCTCAGCCTGTGGGCCACGGGGCCCAGTGTGGGCCACGGGGCCCAGTGTGGGCCACGGGGCCCAGTGTGGGCCACGGGGTCCCACTGGTTATTTGTCCGTTCTGGACCGAAGTCGTCTCTTCAGCTCATCAGCGTCTCTCTCCTGTACTTCACTGGTGATGATCTGGAGGAGGACATTCATCTGTTAGTGTGTGAGTCAGGGGCGTGCTGGGACCAAAATTCAGCTCTGGGATTTTCCGAACCGGCCCACCGTTTTGTCAACGGGGGGGGGGCGTTTTAACCCAGCAACCCTATGTAAATTACGCCACTGCTGAAAAACGTCCCAGCCCAACAGTAACGTAACTAACTAGAAGGTACTGTTCCTGAAGAAACAGTGTGGGATCGCTAAGAATGTTGATGGTATTGAGTATTGATAGTGTTAGTAGAGTTAAAGGTTTGAAAGGTTTAAAGGTTTGAAAGGTTTTAAAGGTTCTAAAGCATTGAAAGGTTCAAAAGGTTTGAAAGGTTTAAGAGGTTTGAAAGGTTTAAGAGGTTCTAAAGGTTCTAAAGGTTCTAAAGGATCTAAAGGTTCTAAAGGTTCTAAAGGTTCTAAAGGTTCTAAAGGTTCTAAAGGTTCTAAAGGTTTGAAAGGTTTGAAAGGTTTGAAAGGTTTGAAAGGTTTGAAAGGTTCTAAAGGTTTGAAAGATGTAAAAGGTTCTAAAGGTTCTAAAGGTTCTAAAGGTTTGAAAGATGTGAAAGGTTTGAAAGGTTTGAAAGGTTCTAAAGGTTCAAAAGGTTTAAAAGTACAAATTATTAAAAGAATTCTAATGGTAGCCAATATGTCCTAAGTAGGCTGAACGTTATAGAGTTGGAACGGAGTTTCTAGCTAAAAGTATGAATTTCTCCATTGAAAGGAATGGGAGTTTTTTAGAAGTAAAAAGTGAAATATCTCTAAAAGTACAAATGATTTCAAAAATTCAAATGGTAGCCGATATGTCCTAAGTAGGCCGAACGTTGTAGAGTTGGAATGGAGTTTGTAGCTAAAAGTATGAAGGACTAGTTAGCCGCCAAAAAACGGGCGGAAGATATAATAAATAGTGGCAATAACATTAGTGTGATCGCTTTAGCGATCCCACAATAATTGGGCCGCGCGACCCGGAAATTACCGTAATAATCCTAAAACGGGAGCAAAAAATTTTTTTATAAAAAAAAACATTTTTTTTTTTTTTGGTGGCCCACCGGCCGTCTGGCGGCCCGTAAATGGCGCGGCCGTTCTGGAATTTTCCCAAATTTCCCAGTGGCCAGCACGTCCCTGGTGTGAGTGTGAGAGAGTGAGAGAGTGAGAGAGTGAGAGAGTGAGAGAGTGAGAGAGTGAGAGAGTGAGAGAGAGAGAGAGAGAGAGAGAGAGAGAGAGAGAGAGTGAGAGTGAGAGAGAGAGAGAGTGTGTGTGTGTGTGTGTGTGTGTGTGTGTGTGCACACGTGTGTGTGTGTGTGCACGCGCGTGCGTGTGTGTGTTCTCAGATAATGAAGAATGAATCACAGAATGACTAAATCTCAAATAAAAACCATCATTTAATAGGATGATTAACATGATTAAAGGTACTTGTTTTTATCAAATAAGACATTTTAATCAATCTGTTGATACAATATAACTACGGTTGACCTGGAAAATATTCAAGGACCTGCAAATCTGTTTTATTGGCAAAACTGTCAACTGTATGAAATGAAAAACATCAAATCAAATACATTATAGCTACTTTTATGTGAATGTGTGTGCGTGTGTGTGTGTGTGTATGTGTACCGTGTGTGAGTTGAAGTCCATAGGCGAGGAGATTTGAGGTCTGTAAACTTTCTTCTTGGATTTCTTTGCCAAAGGCGACGACGACGATGGCTCCGTGTCGCCTTCACCTCGACCGCTGACGAAACTCATCATCTTCTTCGCTGCAGAGGGACGAAGAAGACACACAGAACAGTTAAATCCCCTGTGTCATCTGAGCACCAGTTTTGATTTCGTCGACTAAAACTATGTCTGTCGACTATACCTTTTTTCACTTACGAAAACTAAATAAAGACTAAGCTATGATGACTAAAACTATGGCTAAATATACTGACAATGAAATGAAGGTGAGTTAATGCACACACACGTGTGAATGGGCCCGACCAGCATTATGAAATTAAATATAATTTTTTGCCCAAGGAATGCAAGCTTAAGAAAGATAGGATCATAGAATGCAGATGTGAAAAAAAAAAAAAAAAAAAGATTAGTTTTTCTTTGTTCATTTGTGTCCGTGCTGTTATGGCTTCTGACACCCGTTTGATCTTTCCCTTTTCAGCAGTATTCTGTCATTGTAGCTACCTATGTTCAGTTGTAATTATTTCCATGAACAGACGGCAAAGAGGATAAATTAACTCCATTGCCCGGGCTGACTAGTGCTGGCTTTTGTTTTGCTTAAAGGGATAGTTCACCCAAAACAATATTTCTATGGATTAGTCACCCCATGGATATTTTTTCGTTTTTGTCGCATTCCTAAGCCTATAATTTGATGACCATGCTGGTGCATGCTTTTGCTCAAAGGACTGGTGAAACGACGTGGTGCCGCGTGAGGCGAGCACTACACCCCCCTTGGCCTCATCTAATCACTTAAAAATGTACTTCGCTGACTGGGGTTCCCCAGGGGTCTACATTTAGTCACCTCCTTTTTTTCCACCCGCTCTGCACCAAACCACTTCAGACCGGAAATGACTGGTCTTATTTCTGAGCTGTCAAACGGTCACCTGCTGCACGTCTCTCTCCATGACAACGGCATTACCTTTACTTCCCAGCAGAGTAGGGGAACTTTGTAAGAATCCTCCTATCTTCTGTAGAGTGCCTTCCTTTCTGCTGTGAGGGTCTGCAGATCTCTACAACACAACACAACACAACACAACACAACACAACACAACACACAGGAGGGTTAGAGAGAATTACGAGTGTGTGTTTGAATCAGTGGTGGAAAAAGTACTCAAATTCTTTACTTAAGTAAAAGTACCAATACTGCAATATAGAAATACTCTGTTGCAAGTAAAAGTCGAGAAAAAAAAAAGTACTTTAGTAAAAGTACAAAAGTTTTGGCATCAAAATGTACTTAAAGGTAGGGTAAGTGATATTTTTGGGTTAAAACAAAAAGTATTTTTTTTAAAGGTTTAAGCACTATATTCTGATAGTAATCATTGCTATAGAGTGTTTGTTCACTAACAGGAGTCTCCCCGTCTCTCCAGCTCTTTAATAAACAGAAAATACATGTTCTGGTAGGTGTCAAAATCTCAGCCAATCAGGAGAAAGTACCCATTTTTAAGCTTTATTTTTTATAGTGTTCCAGTTCTAATTTTGCCTGCTCATTTCTTCACTTCCAATTTCCCTTGTTTAATCTGTATCCTGATTGAGTTCTCTATCCTGATTGGATAAAATTGGAAATGAAACTGAAACGAAAATGCATTTTCTGTTTTATAGAGAGCTGGAGAGACGTGGAGACTCTTTATATGGACAGGACACTCTATAGTAACGAGCACTATCAGAACATAGACCCATTTTGCAATTATTTGAATAATTGCAAATCACTTACCCTACCTTTAAAGTACCAAAAGTAAAAGTACTAAAATATTTGAAAATAGCTGATCTACAAGCTCACAAGCTTGTAGATCTGCTATTTTCAAATAGCCTAGGTATAAAATAGGGCTAAAGTGGTTAATGTATGTTTTATAATGTAATAATTTATACCTGCAAAGTAACTAGTAACTAAAGTTTTCAAATAATTGTAGTGGAATAAAAGTACAATATTTGCCTCTGAGATGTAGTGGAGTAGAAGTAAAAGTATTGGAAATTGGAAATCAGGGATTAAAGCCAGAAAAAATCCCAAGACTGAAAAGGATTTTTAGATGGGGGGGGGGGGTGCCTGAAAATCATTGTCAGACCGGGGGGGGGGACGTTGTGAAAGGGGAAACCCCCGAACCTTGCATCGGTTTATAGTGATGGGCCGATACCACATTTCTTCAATTCGATACCGATATTTTTGGGGGCGATTTTCCGATACCGATACCGGAACCGGAAACAGAATCAAACCGGAAACGGGACCGGAAATTGCCATACCGGAACCGGAAATTGCGATAAACCGGAAACGGAAGTACCGGAACCGGAAATTGAGATAAACCGGAAGTACATGAAAAAGTATCGTTTTTTTTAAGTATCGATACCAAACGATATTCAGACAATCGATCGATATATCGAAACAAGTATCGATATGCCCATCACTATAATTTACCCCTGTCCTAGAATAAGACAGGGACAGGGCTGCCAACTTTCAGAAATTTCTAAGAGTGAGACTTTAACTGTCGGGCGGCAAATTTTTTTTTAATAAATAATAAAGGCTGGTATTATAATATGTTACTCTCTACCTCCCCCTACAGACTGGTATTATACTATGTTACTCTCTACCTCCCCCTACAGGCTGGTATTATAATATGTTACTCTCTACCTCCCCCTACAGGCTGGTATTATAATATGTTACTCTCTACCTCCCCCTACAGGCTGGTATTATAATATGTTACTCTCTACCTCCCTCTACAGGCTGGTATTATAATATGTTACTCTCTACCTCCCCCTACAGACTGGTATTATACTATGTTACTCTCTACCTCCCCCTACAGGCTGGTATTATAATATGTTACTCTCTATCTCCCCCTACAGGCTGGTATTATAATATGTTACTCTCTACCTCCCTCTACAGGCTGGTATTATAATATGTTACTCTCTACCTCCCCCTACAGACTGGTATTATACTATGTTACTCTCTACCTCCCCCTACAGGCTGGTATTATAATATGTTACTCTCTACCTCCCCCTACAGGCTGGTATTATAATATGTTACTCTCTACCTCCCCCTACAGGCTGGTATTATAATATGTTACTCTCTACTTCCCTCTACAGGCTGGTATTATAATATGTTACTCTCTACCTCCCCCTACAGACTGGTATTATACTATGTTACTCTCTACCTCCCCCTACAGGCTGGTATTATAATATGTTACTCTCTATCTCCCCCTACAGGCTGGTATTATAATATGTTACTCTCTACCTCCCTCTACAGGCTGGTATTATAATAAGTTACTCTCTACCTCCCCCTACAGACTGGTATTATACTATGTTACTCTCTACCTCCCCCTACAGGCTGGTATTATAATATGTTACTCTCTACCTCCCCCTACAGGCTGGTATTATAATGTGACTCTCTACCTCCCCCTACAGGCTGGTATTATAATGTTACACTCTACCTCCCCTTACAGGCTGGTATTATAATGTTACTCTCTACCTCCCCCTACAGGCTGGTATTATAATTTTACTCTCTACCTCCCCTTACAGGCTGGTATTATAATGTTACTCTCTACCTCCCCCTACAGGCTGGTATTATAATGTGACTCTCTACCTCCCCCTACAGGCTGGTAGGGCCTGTAATAAAGGCCAATCAAAAAGAAGGCCATCAAATAAAACGAAGATTTTTTTAAGTCCACGGAAATAATGAATTTAACTTGAAGGTTAAGGATGATTTAATTGTAATATAGTACAAGAATAGTGTAACTACTGTATCTGTAAAATATAACCCATTTATTTCATAAAATTATGTATTGGGTTATAGCCTATTTGTCTCAATATTTGTCACATTCAGCCCTGGACTTCACTAGGGGTCACATTAATCACATTAGAATCACAGATTAGAGATTTTCTGTATTTTCCCCTATTTTCTGTATTTTTCACTATTTAAAATATATAGTATTTCTTAATTTTTAATAATTATAGCTCGTAGATTGGCTTTTTTCACCATTAGAAATTGTTTTAAAATAAAAGGTAAACAGTTTTCCCAACCGACAGAGAGTCAGAGACAATATTTTGCCTATATATGGTTCTGTATTAGTGTATGAGTCAGTTTTAGCAGATTTCATTCTAATTGGCTACTGTAGACTGCCTATGAATTTCATGGGCCTGGGTAGGGCCACCTGGCCTGGCGGATATCTGCCCTGTTGCGCAGCAGCACGTCAGCAAGTGAAGGAAATGAATAAATACAAATAAACATAATGTTTTGATGGATAAATGCAAATGATTAAATCATATATATATCTTCGCTGTCAGGCCGAAACCTTGTATTTCCATATTTCAACTTTATGTTTTTTCATAAATGAATGCCTTACTTCAGCGGTTCTCAAACTGGGGTCCGGGGACCCCCAGGGGTCCTTGAGGAGTTACATGACTTTAACTATGAGAGTGTTCCATTTGTACACTCTCAGAGTTAGGATTTCTTAGTATAGATTGGGGTCCCAGAGATAGCAAAGAGGTATCACATGGGGGTCCGTGGCCGAATGCTTATTAAACTGGGGGTCCATGAAATTAAAAAGTATGGGAACCACTGCCCTACTTCATCATACAAGAGTGTCACACTATAAGAGTAAAAATAGCCGATCTACAAACTCCCAACATGCCGAGATATGATGTGTTGTGAGCTTGTAGATCAGCTATTTTCACAAATTACAATTTCCTATAGTATTGTTTGTTGATTACTTTTCATGCAGTAATGCTATTTTATATTTCATTTCTTCCTTCTTTTTTTTGTATTAAAAAGGTCTTTAAAAAAATTGTCACTTTACTGTCATCTGGGGACCCCCCCCAAACAAAAAAATTACGTGGGGACCCCCCTGGCCTTGTGGGTCCCGACACACAGGTTGAGAACCAGTGATTTGACTAACACTGCTAGTCACGGTTTGTTGTTAAAGTTTGCTGTCAATGACAGTCACATCAGAGCCTTCATTCACAACCAACGCCTCCATGATTTATGCTCGACTGACCGGTACGGCGCTACCACAGGTGGGAGTATAAACACAACAGTGCAATGCATGGTGGATAAACCTCCCCGCCTCCTGCCTTGAAAACCAATCATGATACCGTCACAAATGAAACACCGCCCAGAGTTTTGGCATTGACACCTGTATGGGTGATTTTTTTGTGAGTGACAAATAAATCCTTCCTCTCTGATTGGCAAACATAGCAATTGTTCCGCTGCTTATTTTAATGCAAGTGAACGTAAGCTAAGCATACGTTTATTGTCAATTACTGCTCCCTTCCCTGCAACAAATAATTATATCCTACCTGTTACGTGGTGTAATCCACTTTCGATTAAAAACAACAGTGTATTCCATTGTTCCTGTGATTTCATCGTTTGGACACTGCCACCATCCATACAGAGTAAAATCCATAACTTCAGCGGTAAATCCGTGCTACTTTAAGTCAGAATGAACGGAGCACAACTAACACAACTAACATTTCATGCCGTAAAAATAGCAGATCTACAAGCTCACAACGCGTCCCGTTCGTGATGCGTTGTGAGCGTTGGGAATGGAGCACTTAATGCATGCCGTAAACATAGCAGATCTACAAGCTCACAACGCGTACCGTTCGTGACCTGTTGTGAGCTTGTAGGTCTGCTATTTACCGCGCACGACACCGCCACACAGCTAAGTATATTGCTGAGGGCTAAACACGGTGTCGGGTTACAGGGGTTGTGACGCAGCACCAACGCAGCACTCTGAGCAGCTGATATTTATCGCTGGTGATGGATTATTTTTTAATTCTATGGGATGGTGGATGCTTTGTAATTTGGAGATCATTTTGAATAGCAAGTAGGCTACATTTTGATGACTTCGGTCATGTCATTGACACCGCGGGCATATACACATACCCCCCCACCCACTTTTTTTTTTTTTTTTGCAGATCTGCACAGATCTCATAAATGACCCCTAAAAAATCCTCACGACGGAAATCCGTCGCCACGACGGAGAACTTTAATCCATGGGAAATACTCCAGTAAAGTACAAATACTGTACCTCAAAATTGTACTTAAGTACAGTACTTAGTAAATGTACTTAGTTACTTTCCACAGTCACCACTGGTGTGAATCATAGAGCGTAGCATCACGCCATTGGTTTCTACAGGCCGTATATGAAGCCTATTTTGCAGTGATTTCAAATCCGCCATCTTTCTACATCCGTTTTTTATATATATAATATATATATATATATATATATATATATATATATATATATATATATTATATATATATTATATATATATATATATTATATATATATATATATATATATATATATATATATATATTATATATATATATATATATATATATATATATATATATATATATATATATAATATATATATATATAATATATATAATAATATATATATATATATATATATATATATATATATATATATATATATATATATATATATCTCCGCATTCAAAATGCAAACGGAAATTAATGCTATTGGCTGAAACCACAGCGAGGGCGGGTCTTCACTTGGTCATTCATTTTAAAATAAATGGGACCATAATTTACCAAAACGCATATCATGCCATTATCTATATATGTTTTAAACTATGGAGTTTCTACCCGACAGCAACCATATCCAGTCTAGAGAGAATCGGTGGATATGGAAATGGCCTGTGTGTGTGTGTGAGTTACCTGTTCCTGGTGTGTTGGTTTTGGAGTGTGTCTGGTTCTCGTATTCCTTTTGTTCTCAACATCTACCTCCTCCTGATGTGAGACACGCACGCACGCACGCGCACACGCACACGCACACGCACACGCACGCACACACACACACACACACACACACATTAACATGATCCTTCGCTGTAAGGGCACATGAGGAATCCAAACCACGGCAGGAAAAAGCCCCCCACAGCAAAACGGAGCCACTGGACCCCCTCTATCACTGCATAGACCACTGGACCCCCTCTATCACTGCATAGACCACTGGACCCCCTCTATCACTGCATAGACCACTGGACCCCCTCTATCACTGCATAGACCACTGGACCCCCTCTATCACTGCATAGACCACTGACTGTTTTCACACTACTGAGCCGAGAGCTTTTACATTTCAAAAACCCCCCGTTTGATATACATTATGGTCACGGACCCCCATTTGATAAGATTTGACTCTGGGACCCCCCCCAATATACACTGTAAAATATGCAGTGTTCATTTTACAAATGGAACTCTCAGAGTTACAGACCGTAAGGGTCCATTTGGTTCTATTTGTACACTCTCAGAGTTACAGACCGTAAGGGTCCATTTGGTTCTATTTGTACACTCTCAGAGTTACAGACCCATAAAAGGTCCATTTGGTTCCGTTTGCACAGTCTCTGTACACAGATCATGGTGTCATTTTAGTTGATACAATTCATCATCAGTCAGAAACATTTAAACATTTTGTCTAAAAACATTTAAAAATGTAATTATTCTGCTGACATTTTTTATCTATTCATGATTATTCAGAATAATGGATGATTACTATGAATATGTAATGAGTTATGGTTTATTATGATCATGGGGTAATGCCGAGTTATGGTTTATTATGAATATGGAGGTACGGTGGTCGACTTATAGTTGATGATGATTATGGAGGTATTGTGGAGATATGATTATGATCATGGCTAGGACTGTCACTATTACAAATGTAAGTTGACTTGATTAAAAGTCACTCAAATAATTACGATTAACAATTTAATTGTGTGTTTGGCATTGAACACTGGAACATGAATACAAAAATAATTCTGTTGTCTTAATAAAAAAATGCACAGGGCAGATATGACAAATTACTTAAATATACAAATACATTGACCCATTTAACAACCCATTGATACCTGGAACGCATCTGTGTCACTTTAGATTTCTTTAGGCTATTCAAAAATAGCAGATATACAAGCTCATAGCGCGGCACCGAGTGCCGCGCTATGAACTTGTAGATCTGCTATTTTTGAAAAATCGTGAAAAAAAATATGTTTAGATTTTTTTTCCAAAAACTGTTAGGATTTAGATTTTTTTTAAAGAATCGCCTCAGGTCTTAAAGGGTTAATAATGTTACATATATATATACGAAATAGCCAACCTACAAGTTTACAAGGCGTCACTTCGTGACGCCTTGTAAACTTGTAGATCTGCCATTTCTGCTTTTTTTTTTTTAAATGAAAATGTTGAAAATGCATTTTTCAACATTTTTCAACATGGAAAAGATTATGCAAAAATTATTGTGATTATCTCAAATAATTGCGATTAAAAGATTATGTAATAATTGTGACAGGCTGAATTACGGAGGTAATGTGGAGATATGATTATGGAGGTAATGTGGCGTTATGATTGAATACGGTTATAGATAAAACACAATACCTCTGGAGTCACTTTCCTTTTAGTCAGCCTCAAACTTTTGCTCTTGGAAAAAGAACCAACAGTCAAGGTTAGAAAACAAGAAAAAAAATAACGTTTATTTTTAATAAGTTCACATTTCTGTTTATGTCCTGCAGTTGTTTTAAAAAAGATCTATTTAAATAATTACGAGTGTGTGTTAAAAACATTAACGAGTCAATAACTATAAAACAACACTATAAAACAAACTGGTGAGGATGGGCTGATGAGATTTCCTGACGGACTAAGTGGAACCAGAGCCACATCATCACAGCAGATCTACAAGTTCAAATCTACACATCACAGCACTGCTGCACAACGGCTCACACTACTACAGTCTGGTGTCATTTGAAACCATTCAATTCCGGGAACGCAACAGTGTCATTTTGAGATTTATTTGGCCATTCAAAAAATAGCAGATCTACAAGCTCATAGCACAACACCGAGTGCGCACTATGAGCTTGTAGATCTGCTTTTTTTTGGGTGGGTGGGGGGGATAATTTTTTGCAAATCTTTGAATATATATATTTTTAAAGCAAACATTTGTAACTCAAATCTTTGCTTCGGGGGGGGGGGGACAATATTTTACGAATGTTGGCTTTAAAAGAAATACGTATTCAAAGATTTGCACACATTTTCACAATTCTTCTAAAATAGCAGATCTGCAAGCTCGTATATCAAGGAGCTTGTATATCTGCTATTTTTGGAATAGCCAAAGAACTCTAAAATGTCACAGACAGATGTGTTTCCCGGATGGGTTTAAGCGCGAAACTCTCCATTTTATTTCAGGGGGTCTTCAATGTTTTTTCAGGGCAAAGGACCCGCTAGATGAGAGAGACATATTGTATACAATTGTGTCACTGATTAAACCATTTCATACTTTTCATATCTAGCTTCATACAGTAGACTCAGACTTCCGGTATGAGACACAAAGGAGACTCTTTGTCCATGAATTCAAGTCTCCATGGGGTGAAATACCCCTTTAATGTGTATTTTCACCTTTCACTCTTGTGCTTGGTCTTTTTCCCCCTCTTTACAAAAAAAACCTTGTTGCCGAAAATAGCCGTTCTGTATGATGGGTTGTGAGCTTGTAGATCAGCTATTTTTGGCTAAAGTGCTTCTCAGAATAGGGATGCTAGGGGTGGTTAATGTAAAAATAATTAAAATAAAAATCACACCCTGTGTGAAGTGGGCGGTGTCTTGCTAGCTAATCACAATACTGAATGGAGTCAACCAATCGTGTACAAAAAATAAATACATTTATTGAAACACTCTTTATGATGGAAGAAACCATAACTTGAAAAAAACAAATGTATGTTTTTTTTTAAGTTATGGTTTCTTATATAGGGCTATGCACATGTGTCATGTGACACTGGCCAATCACAGTCCTGAATAGATTGTGATTGGCCAATCACGGTGCAGGGTTAGGCGGGGTACATTTTTGGCCAATCACAGCGCAGGATAATTGTACACATTTCCAAACCTCACTTATAGGGCCCAAAAAAATAAATCCTATCACACAAAGATTTGGCAGCCCCTTGTAGAAACTCCCCTGTTGAAGACCCCTGATCTATTTTATTTATTTCTTAGTGTGTGTGTGTGTGTGTGTGTGTGTGTGTGTGTGTGTGTGTGTGTGTGTGTGTGTGTGTGTGTGTGTGCGCTAGGGCTGGAATATTGAATATTCCTCGAATATGGGGAAAATATGTATATTCGAATATGAACATTTATATTCGAATATAATTTAAAAATAAATGAATAAAAAATGTTTATTTGACAGGGACAATACAAAAAACAATGTATCAAGTTATAAAAACAAACAAAAGATATGTATATATAAATATATGTATTTTTTAAATAATATATTTGTATGTAATAATATTCGAATATATTCGAATATCTGCCAATTTTTAAGACCAATATTTGAATATCATTTCTGAGGAAAGTTGACAGCCCTAGTGTGCGTGTGCGTGCGTGTGTGCGCGCTCACAGCTCACCTGCCACATGTCTCCACTCTTCCTCTTGCGGGTGGAGCGTGTGATCTTGACGGTCGTGACCCCTTCCTCTCCCTGGCGTCTCAGAGCCATGCGGTTGGGCGTCAGCGGGCTGAAGGAGATCTCCACCTCAGGCTTGGGGAAGCGGCTGTGGCGTCCGTTCTCCGTGGAGATCTGTGACGAGTCCAGGACCAGCGAACAGCCGGCCGAACCCTGCTGCAGCAAACCCCAGACACATGCTGTTAGGTACAGTTAGGTCACACTCACAATTATCACATCATCGCCTAATCGCCATTATTTGAGATAATCACAATTATGTTTGCATAATCGTTTCCATGTTGAAAATAGCCGATTGCCAAGCTACCTACCTACCTACCTACCTACCTACCTACATACATATATATATATTCAAAGATTTGCACACATTTTCACGATATTTGAATAGCCAAAGTATACAATAATGATTTAAGTGGTTGCACAGATGAGTTCCCGGTTTGAACCCATTTAGACCTGAGGCCGATTCTAAAAACGTCTTCTAAATCCTGACCTAGGTTTTCTGAAAAATATTTATTCCAAAATGACAAAAAATGTATGTTTGCTATATACTGTACATAGCAACAGGAACCCCAAAAGGGGTTCCCGCCCTGAAAGGTATAGTTACAAATAGGGGTTCCCGCCCAAAATCAAGGTCAATGCGTTAATCACTTCATGCAGGGTTCCATATGGCTACACTTGATCTATCGAAAAAATGTGTGTAATCTCTTTGTTCATGTTAAAGTGTGTAGGAAGCCTTCCATCCTAATCTTACCTGACTTACTGCAGATACTCTCTGCTCTTTCACGTGGCTGACCTCCATGTTGGATTTATCTTTCACGTGGCTGACCTCCATGTTGGATTTATGACGATCAGACGCAGTCTGCCACGGAGAGACACAATTAATAACTGTTAATTAATAATGCTAATTGATAGTAAACAGGCTATCATGGGGCTGGGCGGTACAAAAGTATCAGTGTAAGCCAAGGTATTATTTAAACAATAATGACAGCAACCATTTCAACAAAACGTTATCACGTCGTTCAGCGCAAACGGAGATGCAGCAGAACACTGCACGTCCTCTACGAGTGTCGTTTTGCTCCACAACACGTCACAGCGTGTTGAGAGGTTGCAGACAGGCTATTTTCGGCAAAGAAGTTTTGGTGTACATACAGTAGGTGGCCAGTGACTTTGACCAGTTTCACTTTCAAAACCTTTGCATCGTGCATGTGACACAGACGGAATGCGATGCGTTTTGTTGATATAACATGTTTGTAGAGTTCTAGCCACAAATCCACCATTTAACTTCCACAATCCACATTATTATCAAAACCAGTGGTGTTGTGTGCCGCATTCTGTTTGTGTGACATGCACGATGCAAAGGTTTTGAAAGTTAAACTGGTCAAAGTCACTGGCCACCAGTGGTGGAAAAAGTACTCAAATGTTTTATTTAAGTAAAAGTATCAATACTGCAATGTAGAAGTATTTTGTTACAAGTAAAAGTCCGGAATTCGAAATTTACTTGAGTAAAAGTACAAAAGTATTGGTATCAAAATGTACTTAAAGTACCAAAAGTAAAAGTACTAAATATTTGAAAACAGCAGATCTACAAGCTCACAACGCGTCGCGATGCGACGCGTTGTGAGCTTGTAGATCTGCTGTTTTCAAATAGCCTCGGTATAAAATAGGGCTAAAGTGGTTAATGTATGTTTTATAATATCATAATTGATATCTGAAAAGTAACTAGTAACTAAAGTTTTCAAGTAATTGTAGTGGAGTAAAAGTACAATATTTGCCTCTGAGATGTAGTGGAGTAGAAGTAAAAGTATTGGAAATTGGAAATACTCAAGTAAAGTACAAATACCTCAAAACTGTACTTAAGTACAGTACTTAAGTAAATGTACTTAGTTACTTTCCACCACTGCTGGCCACCTACTGTAGTACCACTTCTAATACTGTTGGTCACTGGGAGCTGACCAGTACAACCACAGTCTTCTAGTGGAAGCTGTCCATTGCAACCATAGTCTTTTATGTATTTTTACAATGGCAGTGCACAAAATGTGATTATGTCCTTCCTTATGCCCATTTACAACATTATCTTCATATAATTAACCCATTTTTCTTTTTGTAACTATACCTTTTTCAGTACGGGAACCCCTTTTGGGGTTTTGCAATTTTTTGCATAAATATTTGAGGTTTTTCAGAAAACTTGAGTCAGGATTTAGAAGGCGTTTTTAGAATGGGTTAAACATACACCATTCTATAGTGTCCCCTGTACTCAACAGGACCATGGTTCAATCTCTGCTGTTCAATAGAATCAGCTATTTTTTCTATTTGAGAATTGGAATCCAGAATTATTTTTTTTGTATTTTTTAATTGGAATCCTGAAAAGTAACCTTTATGCTTAAACATTCTTTCATTTCAAATGCATTTAGTTATACTTAAGTTAAACTTTAGGAACTTAAATACAACTACATTGGAAAAAAAGGTAATTAAACTAATAATATAGACTGAAGTAATTAAAGCGGGTCATGGTTGCATTTTTGGAATTGTAACAGCTGAAATCAATAATATATCACTACGCTGATATTAACCTGCATGAAGTGAAGGTGACGTTTAAGCAATATTACACGAGAGGGTGTGCTTTACCGTCATTATTGGCACGCCTGTGATGCGGTCAGGAACGAGGCGAAGCCGAGTTCCGCCTCCGCATCACAGAAGTGACAATAATGTAAGGTAAAGCACACCCTCGAGTGTAATATTGCGATTATACAACAGTTACCAACAAAACGCATCCAAATGTATTCATATTGTGGAGCAATTCATAATAACAATGTTTCGCTATTATCCATTTCCCTGTAAAGAGGAGTTTTTCACTGAGACATTAAATAGTCCCTGTAGCAGCGCAATGAGCCTGAGGCACCGTCTCATCAAGAGTGACAGCTGAGCTATCAATACTTGCGCAGTGGAATGAATTCCAGTAGGCTATATGCTCCGTCGTACGACCGTGTCACTTGGCCAAAATAACTGATCTACAAGCTGACAACGCGTCGCGATGGCGACACGTTGTGAACTTGTAGATCTGCTATTTTCGCTGTGCGATACCTTCGTACGATAAAGTATAACATACACTGGACTGTTAACGAAATGGGAGTAATTTTACTTTAACACAGGAGGATATTTATAACCTTCTAACCATTGATCAACCGTAAGTCCACCAAATAAGTCAAAATTAACAACATAGTCCATTTTGCAAAGCTGTTTGTTCTCCGGTGGCGGCGGTGGGTCAGGCTACTGTCTGTTTGTTTTCCTACCGTGGGACAGCGTGACTTCACAGCACAGCTGTGCCATATATGGTCTAATCAGGTGCGGACTGCAGTGCGGAGTGATTTATTAATGTGATGCGGCCCGTGCTATGATGCTGGTTTGAAGCACGGCTACACAGCTATTTCAGCCAATCAGATTGCTTGGTCGGAACTACCTGTTGTATAATAAACTTTAACATCTCCTCTCTCTGATGAAGAAGTATTCACACAGGCTTACTGTGTTACAGAGCAGGCAGACAGGTCATTCAGACAGACAGACAGACAGACCTGTAGTGTTGTAGCGCAGACAGACAGCTCCTGGATGGTCTTGTCTTTCTCAGCGTTGGCAGACACCAGTTTCCTCAGCTGGACCTCCAGAGCCGAAACCAGAGTGTCTCTGTCCTGTCTCCATCTGGACAGATCCTCGTCTTTCTGAGACAGCTGGGAGGACAGGGTGTCCTACACACACACACACACACACACACACACAGGAATAAAGCAAATTAAAATCCAGGGTTCCGACACATTTTTACCAATGAATTTCCAAAACTTTTCCAGAATATTTAACCCAATTTCCAGGCCTATATAACAATCATTCAGCGCAATACTGAGTCTGTTACTCCTATGTGCAATGTCCAAAGACAGGCAGTGTAGCAAAAATAAACCATACGTTATAATTCCATTCCAAATTTCGTGCCAAATGTAATAACTACACATCACGCTGCAGCACGTTGTGAGCTTGTAGATCTGTTCTTTTTGTCATGTCCGATATACATTAGGCTGCAATCACGCAGCCTGTTCGCCGAAAAACTACTTATGTTACATATTTCGTGTAATGTTATACATGTTTTGGAAAAGGTTTTTCATTAACAAAATCAATAGCCAAAAGCAACACATTTTTCCAGGACCCTGATAAATTCCAAAACCGTTTCCAGGACTGGAAAAGTTTTTTTCTAATTTCAAAATATTTCCAGGAATTCCATGACAGTGGGACCCTGAACATTTTACGACTGAAAAATACATTTATGATCTTTTGCCATATCATTCATGAACCACATGGACCTCTCATGTCTAGGAAAGGTCTGCTTTCTGTTAGGGATGCCAGAAACTGATCCGAAACTATTTTGAATATCCTAACTGCCCCGGAGAAGATTGTTCGACCCAAGTTTTTGTTGGCATCCCTCGATCTTACCAGTTACTTTACTGGGAGGATCATCATCTTACCAGTTACTTTACTGGGATTATCATCTTACCAGTTACTTTACTGGGAGGATCATCATCTTACCAGTTACTTTACTGGGAGGATCATCATCTTACCAGTTACTTTACTGGGAGGATCATCATCTTACCAGTTACTTTACTGGGAGGATCATCATCTTACCAGTTACTTTACTGGGAGGATCATCATCTTACCAGTTAGTTTACTGGGAGGATCATCATCTTACCAGTTACTTTACTGGGATCATCATCTTATCAGTAGGCCTGTCATTATTACATAATTGCGTAATCACAATTATTTGAGATAATTGCAATAATCTTTTGCATAATTTCCAGGTTAAAAATATTCACATATTTTCCACAGATATTAAATATATTTTCCACTGGATCTCTTCTCCACTAGATCCCTCACTAACATTTTAGTCTAGTTTGTATTTGTTGATGAAATTGTCAATATATTTAGTCTTAGTTTCAGTCGTCATAGCTTAGTTTTTATTTAGTTTTTGTCAGTGAAAAAAAGGTAGTCAGACATTTTTCGTCATAGTTTTACTCACCAGCTCTCTCTGCTGTCGCTCTTTGAGCTCGATGAACTTCCTCATCTCCTGGTTCCTCTTGTCCTCGGCCTCTTTAGCCTGGCCAATCAGAAGCATCTTCTCATCCAGCCACTTCCTGCGCTCTGCCTGGTGCTTCTCCGTACACACCTAACACACACACACACACACACACACACACACAACACCCATGTTATAAATGACATTTACATTTTTTGGGGCTTTTTTTAACCATAAGCCGAAAAATAGCAGATCTACAAGCTCACAACGTGTCACGCTGTTAGCTTGTAGATCGGCTATTTTTTGGGGTGCACGACACCAGCGCGAAACTACGTATAAATCAGGAATAACTGTAATGCCAACCCCTAAACTTTATGTCTCATTCTAACCCTAAACCCAACTTGAATCTTTTCCCAATTCTAAACCCATCTCTAAAAGTCATAAAACCACCATTGAGGACCAGGAGAATGAGGACCAGGAGAATGGTTCCTCACCATGTCTATTTCTGAAATTCTACTATTCTTGTGGGGACATTTGGTCCTCAAAAGCAGGGGTCTTCAACGTTTTCAGGCCAAGGACCCCCTAGCTGAGAGAGATGAAGCAGGGACCCCCTCTATAATGTATACAGTTGTGTTTCAGATCATATATTTTTTTGTTCACTTGGTCTTCTCTTTTTTCCCTCTACACCAAGCCTCTTTGCCAAAAATAGCCGATCTACAAGCTCGTAGATCTGCTATTTTTGGTTCTCCTCAGAAAAGGGATGCTAGGGTTCAAGTGGTTAAGGTAAAAAAAGAAAAATCATATCACACAAAGATTTGGCGGACCCCCTGTAGTAACTCTGAGGACCCCCTAGGGGTCCCGGACCCCCTGTTCAAAAGTATAGCTAAACACACAAACACACACACACACTCTTATGTTTTACACTGATTGTCACAATACACATTCAAAATCACGTAACTTCTGTTGTTGTTGAAAGAACAACCATTGTCCTACAATGACGTCATGCTAATCATCACTATTAGTTCTGGCTCACAAGTTGAACATACAGCCTATGTCACACACTATACCACCATCTGGTGGACAGATTGAATCATTACATCTTGTCCCAAACAACTAAATAAGAACGGACCAAATCTAAATGAACGTAAACTAATCTAACCTGCACTAAACTAGACTAATCTTAACTAAACAAATGTAATCTAACGCAACTAATATGTACAAACTACTCCAATCTAAACTAATATAAACCATCTAATATAATTATTCAATGTGGTCCCCGCTCTTTTTCAGTCACTGTCTATTTGCGTGACAATTTCACCCACTCTAGGAGCTGTTGGTTGTAGCGCTCAGGGAGCACATTTAGGGGTTAAATGTCTTTCTTGGCTTCCCAGGCGGGCTCTCTAACCATCCTACACTAATATAACTCAGTGCAATGTATTCTAATCTTATTCAATTAAATGTATAACAATCAAATGAATCGTAGTTATTCAAGCTAAGGTTCTCTAATTCAGAATCACACTAAAAGCCGTTAGCTCCATTACCTTCAGGTTCTCCTGAGCTTGAGCGGCACCCTGTTTGAGCTCATCCTGTGATTGGCTGTCCGTGCGAGTGGGCGGGTCTTGTGGATCATGTAACCTCCCCTTTAGTCTCTCCACCTCTGGGGAAACATGAAGGAAGGACAAACTATTAAAAAATAAACTGACTTTTTTCCCGGTGTTTCGCCCAGGTGGGCAGTGTTTTGAGGTTAAGGTTGGGCATAGTTTTTGTGAGTTTAAAGGGGTTAGGGTTTAGGCATATAACCTGGCAACCCATACAAATGCTTGGGAAACAGTGCTATAGTCAAGTGTATGGGTCTCACCATCAGTGAGCTCTTGTACTTGGTCCAGTCTTTCTTGTAGCTCTTGTTCCATCTGTTCCTGAGTGTCCTCTTGTTCCAACAAGACAGAACGCATGTTCTCCAACACACCCTCCTTAGCCCGCAGCTCTGACACACACACACACACACGTTAATTTTGCCGACTACAACTATGATGAAAAATGTTTGTCAACTACATTTTGTTGTACATTTTGTAAAACGTTTTTTCTGACAAAAACGAAATAAAAACTAAGCTATGATGACAACAAGAATTATGAGTAAATATACTGACAATTTCATCAACAAATAAAAACAAGACTAAAATGTCAGGGAGGGAATAGCGGAGAAGAGATCCAGTAGAACTAAGACATTTTAGCCCCAAAAAATAGCAGATCTACAAGCTCACAAAGCTTGTAGATCGGCTATTTTAGGCATGCAGTATAAATAAATATAAATCAGGCATTACAACACCATCACGGCCCCACCAAAACACATTTTAGTCGACTAAATCAACTGTAGATTTAAAATCATTTGATATTTAGTCAAAAACATTTTGACTAAAACATTTCAGAATGACTAAAATGTGACAAACTAAATGGAATTTGATTCAAAAGACTATGACAAAACCTATATAAAAAATGTGTCACTTGAACATCAACATACTGCTGATATCTGGACATTAAAACAACCATGCGCACACACACGCACACACACACACACACACACACACACACACACGTATTACCTTTGCTGAGCTCTTGGTGTTTCTGCATGTGGTCAGATTTGGAATCAGAGGCTTGGTTCTGTAGAAACAGGACATGAAGGGTTTGTATAGGAAGGGGGCGTGTCTGATAAAATGAATATCAAATATCTAAATACTGAATCAAGCAACTTAAAAACTGTCTGGGGTGTTCACAAAAGCCTGAGTAGACGATACAATAATGATAAAAAATTACATGTTTGAAAATAAAATATCCCTTTAACTCATTCACTGCCACAATTATTGCTGGCTGCGTTTGCCCACTGCCAGAGATTTTTCATTTAAAAAAAAAAGTACTCAGGAGCCGAGATACAGAATTTTTAAGTTTTAAGTTAACAAGGAAGTGGATGGGAGTGTAGATCTTTAAACAATCATATCTCCTTGGTCTTTGGGTCAAATTTGAAAAAAAAACTAAAAAAAAAAAAAAAAAAAAAAAAATTAATTTTTTTCAAAAAAAAAAATTTACGTTTTTTACGTCAGTGGCAGGATTGGTAAACGGGACAAATTACGTTTTTTACGTCAGTGGCAGTGAATGAGTTAAGAGCTTATGACTACATTCATTGGATCCATTGGAAAAACAGTTTTTTTTTCTCCACAATTTTCTGAAAAGTAGCGACGATATGATGCATTATGAATGTAATATTCTTACAGATTGTAGGTGTTGTATGGATGTTATTAATACCATATTCTTACAGATTGTAGGTGTGGTATGGATGTTATTAATACCATATTCTTACAGAGTGTAGGTGTTGTATGGTTCTGTCTCTGACAGACATATTCATATAATATTCTTACAGATTGTAGGTGTTGTATGGATGTTATTAATATCATATTCTTACAGATTGTAGGTGCTGTATGGTTCTGTCTCTTGCAGACAGATCGTTCTGGAGCTGTTTCTTGGTTTTCTCTGCGCTGCACAGCTGCTGTTTCACTTGTTTCTCTTCTTCTCTCATCGCTGAGATCTGTGAACAAACATAAATCAATAACTGAGATCTGTGCAACATAAATAACACAATAAATCAATAAACCTCCCAATGAATCAATCCACTAATGAAGACCACAGCACTTCAGTCAGTTAATTAATAAATGTGAATGAATCTTCACATTTATGGGGGTTCGAGGGGGTCCCCCCAGCAAAATGAGTTAATATAGCATCAAAATCAGTTTAACCACTTTAACACTATATACATTGGCTAGATGGATATAGCAGATCTACAAACTCACAGCTCGTCACAGTTTGTATATTTTTCCAAAAAATATAGGAGAAAAAATAGCAGTGACCATTTTGGAATATTTTTTAAAACATTTGAACACAAATCTCAAATTGGGGGGGGGGGGGGTACACAATCTTTTTCAGATGAGGGTACGTGGCCAAATACGGTACATATTAATTAATGTATGGGGTGCTTGATATGAAAACGTTTGAGAACCCCTGGGTTAAAACATGAGGTATTGAATCAGTTGGTGTTCGTACCTCTTTCTGGACCTGGAGGATCTGCTTCTTGGAGTCAGTCAGTTTGTCTCTGAGGTCTGTGGTGAGGTCTTCTTTCCTCTGGAGGTCCAGGCTCATGGTCTTCTCTCTGTCCTGATCCTGTTTGGAGGTCTGCTTCAGTCTGGGATTAAACCACACACACACAAACCGTTAGATAGATCATCTTGTTCTCTTTGCAGCATTGTGTAGAAAGATTATCAAATGTTGTATTAGTCTAATGGGTCCTGAATGAATTAAATGTAGTCTAAGTCAGGAGTCTTCAACAGGGGGTCAACAGGACACCTAGGGGGTCCTCAGAGTTACTCCAGGGGGTCCACCAAATCTTTGTGACAGAATAGAGATGCTAGGGTTCAAGTGGTTAATGTATGAAACGTATATCCTGAGGAACATTAGCTGAAAATAGCAGATCTACAAGCTCACAACGCCTTGCGCTGCGAGGCGATCTCCAAACTCTGCAAAGCGTTGCGAGCTTCTGCATGCAGCCACGTATACATCAGGCATTATGACACCATCAAGAAGTAATTGTATACTAATAATGTACATGTCCTGCTGTCTCTTCTTCAGCTCCAGGTCTTTATTAACTCTTTGACTGCCGCCGACGCGTTTTCGAGTCAATTGCTACTTGGTCCACTTGGCCGCCGACACGTTAGACATGTCGATAGCTTTTTACATTACATTACATTACAGTCATTTAGCAGACGCTTTTATCCAAAGCGACTTACAATAAGTGTATTCAACATAGGTAGGGAACGAAAACTACTAATCACCAGAAGTCTTTAGTGCATTTTCTGCAAAAACAAGCAACCAAGAGTATACCTAGCGCTAAGGTAAAAGTGCAATATATCAGCCACCTATTTCCTTAAACAGATGAGACAAAAATAGCTAAATCAAATGAGCATGAGCTAAAACAAATAAGTGTATCGACTAAACAAGATCCAATAAACAATACAGCAATAGAAAACAAGCGTTCGTACAACTAGTTAACAACAAGTTTAATTGTTTAATAAACGATCGCGCTGTTTTCTGTAACATCAGTCATCAGGTTCCTTTTCCACTCACTTTCCACTCACCCGGAGCGTCATCCGTTTCCTGTTTCCTGTTTTATCTTGAAAAAAAAATTTTCGAGCCGA
>NC_137619.1:4851838-4889338 GCF_963280865.1 Gymnoscopelus braueri | reverse complement strand
AGCTCATGGAAAAGTGGAGATATTTTACTAAACAAACATTTTCCGCCAGAACTTTCAAATGGATATGAAACTAGAGGAACAATATCTGACTCCCAAGTTTTAGGAATTAAGTATTGGGTGAGTTACATGCATTCCCAACTTGCATCATTACTTTAGTTGATTTTAAAAAGTTGTTCCAATTTGACATATTTAAACTTTATACTCAAGTAGTCCTTGACCTTGAGTAATACTCGAGTACACTTAAGTATACTTGAATGCGACAAAAAAGCACAACCATACTAACCATACACTTCATCCTACATTCTCCAAAAAGTATCATTTAAGTATAATATTTTTTTCTCACCCGGGTCTGCCTGTCTGTCTCCTCAGACAGAGCTTTGATGTGAATCTCTGACGTCTGCTTCTCCTGGAGAGCCTCTCGTTCCCCGTCAGCTCTGCTCGTCTGCACTTCCTGTTGAAGGCTCTCCACTTCCTGCTTGAGGCGTCCCACTTCCTGGGTCAGGGAGTGTATCTGGGAGTCCTTTTCCTCAACGTTGTGGTTTCTGGTTTGCAGCTGGCCCGAGGTCTGGTCCGCTCTCACCGTCATCCTGGCCACCTGTGGTACCAGTGAGGGGTTCAACACACAACGGTTCAGCTTTTATTTATTTTTTCCCCCTTTTTCCCCCAAATGTAGTCGTTATGCCTTTTTTTTTTTTACTCGTGATAACTCGTTCTTGGCACTCAGAGTTAATGTATTACTGATCTCTCCTTACTTTGTGCATGTCATTAAATGTGAAAGGTTTCAAAAATACTTATTTAAAGAAAATAGCAGATCTACAAGCTCAATGTGTCGCATCTCAGTGTATCACTGCTGTTGGGCAGACACCTCATATCTCCATGATTCAAATTGTTAGGCTAATTGTTGAGCTAATTGTTAGGCTAATTGTTGAGCTAATTCAGCCATCCCGCCGAGGCTGAGACTCTGAGGGCAAAGGTCACCAAGTTGGAAAAAGAGCGGGAACAATCCTCTAAAACAAAACAGGAAACGGAAGACGTAGCCGAGGCGAACAAACAACTAGCTTCTTCTGTACAAGGTTAGTATCGTTTTTCAATATTTCTTGACGTTATGTTTTCAATTTGAAAAAAAATATAAATGGCTGAAATTTTAGCAAATCTACACAAGGTTTCTACCCGACACAGACAATATGCATCTACTGACCTCCCTCTGTGCTGCCTCCAGGGTGACACACAGCTCCTTCTCTCTCTCCTCCACCAGTCTCCTCCTCGTCTCCTCCTCCTCTCTGCTCCTCTTCTCTTTGACCAGGGCTTCAACGACCTCCTCCCTGGCTCTCCTCTCCTCCCCGAGGGAAACCAGCACCTCCTCCCTGGCTCTCCTCTCCTCCCCGAGGGAAACCAGCACCTCCTCCCTGGCTCTCCTCTCCTCCCCGAGGGAAACCAGCACCTCCTCCCTGGCTCTCCTCTCCTCCCCGAGGGAAACCAGCACCTCCTCCCTGGCTCTCCTCTCCTGCTCCAAGGAGGCCATGGCCTCCTCCTTGCCCGTGGTCTGGTACTGCAGGGCCGCTAGCACCTCCTCCCTGGCTCTCCTCTCCTCCTGGAGGGCCGCTAGCACCTCCTGATTCCGTTGAAACAAAACAAAAGAGTATTGTTAAAAAGTTAAAGGGTGTTTGTTCAGTAACAGGGGTCCAGTGCTCGAAAAAGGTGGAGAACAACTGCTCTTATTAAACCCATGCCAGGCTGAACCTTGTGCTCTAATGTTATGTTGAAAAAACAGATGCAGCTAATAAAATGAATAATGGGCGTTAGGTTTACAACGTGCGAGCGTTAACAATAGTCAGCAGCATTAAATATAGCCTGGTGCTTTAAGTTGCACGTCATAAATTCGATTAAAAGCACATTTGCTGATTAAATGTGAACATTTGTGTTCCCCCAATGATGTGGAAAACCTAATAAAATAGTGTTATTAGGGGAGAACGCAAAACAACATTGAACCAAATAAATGCTTCATTGTGAACTTCACTGTGAACTTAAAAAAAAACAGAGTTAAAAATAAGACACAAGTGAATAAAGACTGAAGTTTCATGAGAAATCGGAAATGTGTTAATTAACCCTTTCAGAGCGGGAACGCATCTGTCATTTTAGATTTTAAACACTTCAACCATTATCTTATACTTTGGCTGTTCAGATATTGTTGGTGAAGAGATGCAGTGTTGACGGGAGCTTGTAGATCTGCTATTTAAAAAAAATGCTTCTGGGGGATTCTACAAATGTCTCCTAAACTTCCGTTTCTATAATCAGTGGTTCTCAAACATTTTTTACGAGAAGGGCCCCTAAAATGATATGTATTTGGCCGTGGACCCCCATCTCAAAATATGTTGTTCCAAGAACCCCCCAATTTCAGCTATAACCATTATTTTATACTATATACAAGCACAGAGTGCCGCGCTACGAGCTTGTAGATCTGCTATTTTTGAAAAAGTGAAAATTTTAAAATCTTTGCTTCTGGGGGTCCCTGGAACAACATATTTGACAAATGTTTGCTTTAAAAAATATATATTAAAAGATTTTCATGATTTTTCCAAAATAGCACGTCTACAAGCTCATAGCGTGGCACAGAGCTTGTATATCTGCTATTTGTTTTTTATAGCCAAAGACATCTAAAATGACACAGATGCTGTCCCTGTCTAAAGGGGTGAAGTGGTTAAAATGTGCAGCCAGTGTACCTGATGTTCACTGGCCTGGTCCTGCAAGGCTGTCCTCTCCTCAGTGAGTCTCCTCATCTCTCCTCCACTGCTCTCCTCCAGGAGTTGTTCTGCCACAGGGAGGGAAAGCATACAGAGTATGATGTGAACAGCAGGTTAAACTACAGCAGAGAGAACACATCCATCCTGGGACCACTGCCTAGTTCTCTATCCACTTAACACGTCAAAACACTGACTATAACCCAGTGGTTCTCAAACTTTTTCATGTCAAGGACCCCCATATTGACACTTATTATCCCCGCAGACCACCATTAGTAAAGATATGCCAGAAGGACCCCCATAATAAGAGATGATTTTTACACGGCTCTAGCAGTGATTCTCAACCATTTTAATTTCAAGGACCCCCAGTTTGACATGCATTAGGGCTACGGACCCCCATTTAATAGCATTTCTATCTCTGGGACCCCAATTTATATTGTATAATCAATGTTAATTTAACGGGTCCATTTGGTTCCATTTGTACACTCTCAGTTACAGACCCATAAGGGTCCATTTGGTTCCTAACTATCATTTAGCTGGGGACCCCCTGGAACTCCCTCAAGGACCCCTGGGGGTCCCCGGACCCCACTTTGAAAACCAATGGACTAACCTACACCAGTGGATCCCTAACGTTTTAGCTCACAACACGTCACAATGCGACGTGTTGTGAGCTTGTAGATCTGCTATTTTCCCTACTACTAGAGTTTTCCCTCTAATCAATGGATGTTTTTTGGGGGGGGGGGCGGTTCTTTTGAATTTGTTTTTAACTAAAAAAGTTTTGGGGGGATAAATTCTTTGAAAATCCGTACAGAACAAAAAAGGCTTTCTCCTACTCTGCCTGATCAACCTGGAACACTACAGTAGCAACTGAACTCTGGAAAATGTTGTGCTTCCTCTCTTAGGTTTTAGTTAGCACGTCTCTATTGAGAATGAGACTTCAGGTCTTAGTACCTGTAATTACATGCATAACATTAAAATATATAGATATAACTAGTATTATGGTTATATCCGTATTGTATAATTGATCATTGGAAGATAATTCAAATAGTATTCTATACAGCATGCAAGTGTAGTGTGTGCACAAATATATAGCAGCAATGTTGTCCACGTACGCGGCTAAACAGCTACCCTTCATTTAGTCCCCAACAATTTGAAATACATGGTCCATGTTAGTCATTATTCTGAACTTCATTCACAGCTTGTATACCCTGGTGTGATTAAAATACACAGATCATGTAAACCCCAGTATGTTTGCCCAAATGTCACACCACCAAAATAAATAGGAAATCTTTAGGTATTGTAATATTTCTTGTTGAATAAATAAATCTTTGTGAAAAAGTTACAGAAGTGTATTATGATAGCAATCGTTGCTGCTATACAGTGTTTGTTCAGTAACAGGCGTCTTTAACTAGTGAAAATACATTTTCGGTTGTGTCGCCAACTTCAGCCAATCATCACCTTCAAGTTTAGTTCAATTTTTTGTCCCATTCATTTTGTCACTTCCAATTCCACTTGTTTATACTGTATCCTAGTTCTAAGTTTGATCTCTTGATTGGATGAAAGGTGTATCCTGACCTGAACATGTATTAAAAGAGCTGGAGACAGGTAGACTCCTGTTACTGAACAAACACTATAATCAAAGATTAAAAACAAATTCACCCACTTCTTTACATCTGTAAACCTGTGTCGTGATCATGTTTCTGATAAGAATTACCATCTATTTAACACCTTATCAAAATTATCACTTAATGCACCTTAACATATTTTCTAGCATGAACTGAAAACTGCAAGAACATCAATGACTCATTGTTTACAACCGAGCCACCAGATAGAGAACGAGTTCTCAATGATAGAAGTGTTATATAATGATTTTGTCCCCTTTAGTTGTTTTGGGGGGGGTTCTATACAAGTGTTTGGGTATCTATTGAAATGGCAATGCATCTTGCAATTCAATATGAAAAATTGCAATCCACAATTCAGTGGAAGAAAAACAAAACATGTGAATGAAAATAATCAATCACATTTCATATTGCCATGGATTTTTTTTGTCCCCCCACTCTGTTGCAGTTACTGTAAATGACAGTGCACTATTTTGGTCACAACACTTTATTTGTATAAAACATAATAATTCAAGTATTTAAGTAGTAGGCACAGTGGACAGGTGTGACATCTCTCCCCCTCCCCTCCCCCACACAGAGCAATAGTTTTGTGTCATTTCTTCCTCAGGGCTGACAGACGTCTTCTGGTCTTCAGGTACTGGCATCTTCTGGCATCTTGTTGTGCGTCTGTCCGTTTGGCCGTGGGTCTGTCCCTGAGGCCAGCCGTGGTCCCCGCAGACGGACCATTGTTCCAGGACAAGGTCGTACCTGCAGACGGACCATTGTTCCAGGACAAGGTCGTACCTGCAGACGGACCCTTGTTCCAGGACAAGGTCGTACCTGCAGACGGACCCTTGTTCCAGGACAAGGTCGTACCTGCAGACGGACCCTTGTTCCAGGACAATGTCGTACCTTTTTTCAGAGGAGGTTGTCCGTCCCGGTCCGTCTGGACATCATGTGGACGCTTACGACCGTCCAGTGTGGAGACAGACTGCAGAGCTACGGAGTCCTGATAGAAAAACACACACAGGTTGGTCACTAGACTGTAATAACATGATCTTGTATTTGTTAAGGGATATTTAAAGAAAAATTGGGTCATTTTATCGTCTACTCAGGCTTTTGTGAGCCCTCCCGCCAGACAGTTTTTAAGTTACTTGATTCAGTATTTAGTTATTCGATATTCATTTTATCAGACACGCCTCCTTCCTATACAAAGCCATTATAAATTCAAAATCCATTTTTAACATGATAGATTCAAAAACACCCGTCCTTGGTTCTGGTGACTCATCCTGCCCTCCTAATACGTGAGGGGGCCGTGTTTTTTCGAATATTTTTTATTGAATCGTTTATTTTCCAAAAAAAGATTTATAAATGAAAAAAGTAATTGAAAAAACACGGTTTCCTCACGTATTAGAAGGACAATATCAGTCACCAGAACCAAGGACGGGTGTTTCCGGTGAATCTAACATGGTTAAAATGGAGTTTGAAGTTACAATGGATTTGTATAGTATACTATGTGACTAAAGGTTAAATGTTCTTACAGTGCTGGGTTGTGGTGAACTATAGGTTAAATGTTCTTATAGAGCTGGGTTGTGGTGAACTATAGGTTAATGTTCTTATAGAGCTGGGTTGTGGTGAACTATAGGTTAATGTTCTTATAGTGCTGGGTTGTGGTGAACTATAGGTTAATGTTCTAATAGAGCTGGGTTGTGGTGAACTATAGGTTAAATGTTCTAATAGAGCTGGGTTGTGGTGAACTATAGGTTAAATGTTCTTACGGTGCTGGGTTGTGGTTCTATAGGTTAAATGTTCTTACGGTGCTGGTTGTGGTGAACTATAGGTTAAATGTTCTTACGGTGCTGGGTTGTGGTGAACTATAGGTTAAATGTTCTTACGGTGCTGGTGCTGGGTTGTGGCGACTATAGATTAATGTTCTAATAGAGCTGGGTTGTGGTGAACTATAGGTTAAATGTTCTTACGGTGCTGGGTTGTGGTGAACTATAGATTAATGTTCTTATAGAGCTGGGTTGTGGTGAACTATAGGTTAAATGTTCTTACGGTGCTGGGTTGTGGTGAACTATAGATTAATGTTCTTACAGTGCTGGGTTGTGGTGAACTATAGGTTAAATGTTCTTATAGAGCTGGGTTGTGGTGAACTATAGGTTAAATGTTCTTACGGTGCTGGGTTGTGGTGAATGCAGGGTCTGTACGAGGTTCTTGAAGATCCTCATTCTGCCTTCTGCTCTGTCCTCCAACATGTCTCTCTCCTGGATAAGACGCTCACTGGACACACAACAAACACAACACATATAACATGTAATGAATGCAAATAAAAAAAAACATTTGTTTAGAAATTACACTAGGGGGCGCTCTTCCGCAACCTATGAATGTTCCCTTCACTGCGAGAGATCATCCTTAGAGTGCCAGCGTTTTTTACCGTGTCTTGGCGATCTTTCGGCAGCTGCAGAAGCCACAACGTGTGTTAAAAAAAAGTGTCCGGGGCGATGGGGTAGGGGTCCGTCTATCAGATTCAGATTCACTTTATTGACACTTAGATGCACAGGTACATACATGTGAAAAACTTGCCCTCGGAGGCTTTCTACCACAATCCGCCCGGACGGGATGACATCACATCCGTCGATTTCTTCTATTACAGTCGGGGGGGGGGGGGGGGGGGGGATCATTCCTAAGTTGCGTTAGAGCGCCCTCTTGTGGAATAAAAAATAAAAAAACACTCGACGGGTGTATTTGAAAAAAGTAGATCTACGTTTTTGGCACTCAATGAGTTAAGTGGGGTCTGTTTTTATAGAGAGGGTTTAAGTGGTGGGTATGTAGTATAATCTCACTGGGGGGGGGGATCATTCCTAAGTTGCGTTAGAGCGCCCTCTTGTGGAATTTTCAAAAAAAAAACACTCGACGGGTGTATTTGAAAAAAGTAGATCTACGTTTTTGGCACTCAATGTGTTAAGTGGGGTCTGTTTTATAGAGGGGGTTTAAGTGGTGGTGGGGGGGGGGGGTATGTAGTATAATCTCACTTGAAGTCGCTCTGCATCTTTTCGATCAGCTCAGTGAACTCCTTGGACACTTCCTGTCGGATCTGAGCCTCAAACTGCAGCTTGTCTTCTCGCTCCTTCCTCAGCTCCTCCTGAAGACGTGCCACCAGCGCCACCTGCCTCTGTGGAGGTACACACACACGCGCGTTTAAACCACTTAACCCATTCAGTCCGGGAACGCATCTGTCATTTTTAGATTTATTTGGCTTTTCAAAAATAGCAGATGTACAAGCTCATAGCGCGGTGCCGCGCTATGAGCTTGTACATCTGCTATTTTTTTTTAAATATTTGAATATATATTTTTAAAGCGAACATTTGTAACTCAAATCTTTGCTTCTGGAGGTCCCTGGAACAACATATTTTTACAAATGTTCGCATTCAAAAAATATTTTTTTTCCAAGTTCAGCAAAAAAAGTTTCACGATTTTTCAAAAATAGATTACAAGCCCATCATAGCGCTGCACCGAGTGCCGCATATGTATATGGTAGAGCTTGTAAAAAATAAATGTGAGGGTCCTCGACATGAAAATGTTTGAGAACCACTGGATAAAATAAAAAAACGAGATACTGACCTGATATTGAGCTCTGTTCACGATGATGTTCTCTTCCTCATCAAAAGTGATGTTATCTTCCTCATCGTCATCAATAGTGTTTCCCAGGGTCCGCTCCATCAGGCTCTGCTCTTCGTCACTCTCCCCATCGTCATCCTCCTACCACACAGAGGTGTCACGACACGTTTTTTTAACCTTGGTTCTTTATACTTTGGCTATTCAAAAATAGCAGATCTACAAGCTCATAGCGCGTCACGAACGCGCTATGAGCTTGTAGATCCGCCATTTTATTTTTTTAGCAAATCTTTGAATAAATTCAATAACTCATTCACTGCCTGAATTATTTCTGGCCGCGTTTGCCCACTGCCAGAGATTTTTCATTGAAAAAAAAAAAAGTACTCAGGAGCTGAGATACAGAATTTTTAAGTTTTAAGTTAACAAGGAAGTGGATGGGAGTCTAGATCTTCGAAAAATCATATCTCCTTGGTCTTTGGGTCAATTTTAAAAGAAAAAATTTAAAGTCGTTTTAGTCTTTCTAGGCAGTGAATGAGTTAAAACGCCTTCTAAATCCTGACCTAAGTTTTCTGAAAAACTTTGTTTGTAATGTATGTTTGCTATATACTGTACATAGCAACAAGAACCACAAAGGGGGATCCCGTCCTGAAAGGTATAGTTACAGATAGGGGTTCCCGCCCAAAATTGGGTTAAAGCTAAATGTTTTAAACTCAAATCTATGGTTCTGTGGGGGTCCCTGGCACAACATATGTTGAGATGGTGGGTCCGTAATCAAAGGCATATAATTTTGGGGGTCCTTGACATGAAAAAGTTTGAGAACCACTGATATAGAAACATGAGTTCTTTAGGACAGAGGTCTTCAACAGGGGGTCAGAGTTACTACAGGGGGTCCACCACATTTTTGTGATATGATTTTTATTTTAATTTTTTTACTTAAAGTAATACTTTCACAACACCAAATCCATGAATTTCACCCCCGGAAGCCTTTTATTTATATATTTTCTATTGAACGCTGTCGGGGGGGACTTTCCCAGGAAAATGACGTCATCTGTGTTTGGCCAGGAACTACCGCAACGGTTTCCTGTTTGGCCAGGAACTACCGCGCTAATAACAAAAAGGAACCTCACGCTGATTTTAAGAGAATGTAGGATTGGAAGATCGAAAAAGAACAGAAAAAGAAAGCACAGCTCACGGTAACTAATGCTCCACTGGCTAAGAGAAACGATCCGCAGATAGTATAAAACAATTAAAAGAACGCTTTTTGAAACGCTTCCGGCTTCCGGTGAAAACAAATGGAATTCTGGGTAATCGAGGACTACGGAAATTGTATGCAGTGACGGTAGTGACCAGCAGAGGTTGCTAAAAATCTTTATTTGTGAATCTGCATTGTACAACTTTAACCACTTGAACCCTAGCATCCCTTTTCTGAGGAGAACTTCAGCCAAAAATAGCCGATCTACAAGCTCACAACGCCGCTGCGAGGCGTTGTGAGCTTGTAGATCGGCTATTTTTGGCAAAGAGGTATAGAGGTGTAGAGGGAAAAAAGAGCAGTAAACGTAAACAAAAAAAGTTGAATCTAAAACACAATTGTATACAATATATAGAGGGGGTCCCTGCTTCATCTCTCTCTGTTAGGGGGTCCTTGGGCTGAAAACGTTGAAGACCCCTGCTTAAGGAATTACAAGACTTTTATTTATTTTTTAAATTGGCCTCAACTATTTATTTTTAGCGGCTCAAAAGAATAGACAACAGTTCATACGTTTCAACATAATGCAGACTCTTTGTCCAAACGCCGGGACGGAGGAAACCTTGTAGGAGCAAAACCGTGTACTTTTTCAGGACATGAAAAACAAGTGCATTGGCCATCATGTCCAGAGAGAGGTTGAATGAAAGCCACGCCCTCCTACCTGTACGTCCTCCAGGCTGCTCTCCCAGCCAATCATAGAGCTCCTCCTGCGTCCCAGCAGGGCCTTCCTGTCCGCGTTGTCGACCAGGAAGGACAGCTCACTGGCGGAGCGGTCGGAGACGACGGCGACAACGGGAAGAGGTCTGCTCACCAGCACCACCACCTGGAGGGAGGGGGGGGAGACGTGATTAAGTACTTAACACCATTTAGACCAGGCAAGTAGCTGTCATTTTAGATTTCTTTGGCTATTCAAAAATAGCAGATCTACAAACTCATAGCGCGGCACATGAGCTTGTAGATCTCGCCGGAGATTAGCTGTTCAGTCGGACGGACACGCACTTACGGCCAGGGGGCAAAACATAAGTCTGTCTCCGCCACACCTTCGGCCTGGCGGAGACAGTAAAGTTAATCTGTTAACACTCTCACCGCCAGGCCCGTAGCCTACGGGCCGATAAATCCAACTGTAAAGCGCCGATCCCGTAGCCTACGGGCTGTGGTGCTTTTTCCTTTTTTTCGATTTTTTTTTTTCAATTTTCTAGTACGGCACATTTCATTGTAACACCACCGGAAATGGAATTATTCGGGATCACGTTTTGCCGATCCCGTAGGACTCCATTCTAAAGCGCACACTGAAACGCCATTTTCTTCGATTGTAGTTTCTCTCTCTCGCTGATCACTGTTTAACATAAACCGTTCTAACTACAACATGGATGCCCCGTTTGACACGTGGTTTGGATTGGACTGGTAGACGCAGGGAGATCTCTGCGATGTTTACAAACAGTGCACAGCTCAATCTTAAGGATTTTAACGAGGTCTATGGCACGTGAAAAAAAGAAAAAACAACAATAAAACGTTGGCACTGGTGAGTACATTATGAGATTAACCTCTGGCGGTCAATGTGTTAAAGTGTGCGTGTGTGTGTGTGCGTACCTTCTGAGCCAGAGCAGAGAACTTGAGCACGTTGAGCGTCTCATCGTACACTGAGGCACACTGATTGATGTTGACAATCATGCAGGCGTTGCCACGCCCGCTCAGGTAACTCTGCAGGTAGTGAGTGAGTTTAGACTCCCTGAACGGCACGTGGTTCAACAACCTGACACACACACACACAAAAATTGGTCATTAATAGGCTCCATCCAAGACCAAACAGGAAAGCAAGACGCGTCATCTCCGGTTTACTTCCTGTATCTATGCGACGTAGGTGGCCCCTCCTCTTTAGGAGACCGGACCAGTGGACCATAGATGTAGAAAGCTAGACAACTCATTGGCCACTGACCCCCTAGGGGTCCTGGACCACCTGTTGAAGACCCTTGGCCTAAATTGTAAGTATGTTATGATGTACTTGGCCTGTTGGTTGTGTTGTATTTATAATGTACTAGAAGAACGTCTAGTACCCCCCCCCCCCCCCCCCCAAAAAAGAAAATATCGTTTGGGGGTACAAAATCATGGAATAAAAAAAAAAAAAATACCCAGAGTATTTTTTTTTCATGAAGAAATTTCCCCCAAAAAGGTTTTTATTTATTTTTTAATAATTTTACATCAGTCTTGGGACCCCATCGGCTGTTATTTTTTTCCATGAAGGTGGTTGCTTGTTTCTGGCGCACATCTGGCAACACTGACCTGTGTGCTTGTCACAAGCCCCCCAAACGTGGCAACCCAGATGCCGACGGTGTTGTGTGGGGACATTACAAAAGCAGCTGCGTGGTGTTGGGTTTCGCTCCACGCATACGCAGTTTTTTACCACCAATTACCTCTCGCGCATGCACCTCATCTCGGATTGTATAGATAGATGTTATGACGTACTTGGCCTGTTGGTTGTGTCTCAGTGCACTGATGCACTTCCCCAGGGTCAGCAGAGAGGTGTTGATGTTCCCCGCCTCCTTCAGACGCTCTCCTCTGTTCTGGGTTTTAGCACAGCGCTCTGAGCCAGCCAGGTCACACAGTGACAACCTGAAACATAAGAAGAATAATAATGTTCTGGGTTTTAGCACAAAGGTCTGACCCTGCCAGATCACACAGTGACAACCTATGAGCCTGAGTGTAAATCACCTGCGAGTTCGCAGCCTCTGTATCAGGTTTTCTTTTTTTTATTTATTTTACATTTGAGAGCTTAAATCTCTAGTCTTTGTGATGAACGGATACAACAACCATTATAAACATTGCAGCAAATTAAAGTACTTTTCTGTTAAAGCCTAAGGTTTAATTTGTGGAATTTGTAAAGATAATATAGATTCATTTTTTATTGATAGTTTATTTCTCTTTCTTTCATTATAGTCGGGAATGTGAAAAGTAATTTTCAGTAATTGTCAAAGGTTTAAGCTTTTTTGTTTCTGCTACAGAGGCTGATAGCTGGATATACACTCATTACAGCATCTAAAACTATGTAGGCATCTACCCGGCATTAAAAAAAATAAAGTACAACACAGAAGTACTCCGGTCTTAAAGGGCAAGACTGGAGGTTTGGGTTGTGTAGTTACCGTGTCATGATCTAACTCCAAAAAGGTGGACAAGAAATCAAAAATAGTTTCTCCATGGATTAGAAATTGATAATTCAAAATATGCTCCTCGTTGACTTACATTGTACGGTGAAACAGCTCTCAAAGTCACTCTTTTTAGCACGAACACACAAAAGGTTGATTTAGACAATAGAACATCACTAAACCCAGTACCGTTTGTTTTTTTGTAAAAAAAAATTCCTGTTGATTTTGCTATTTTTATTAGGAAGAAAACCCGGACTGGATCTGTGGATACGGATCTTCAAATAGTAAAATCAACGGAAGTTAACATTTTTATAAAAAAATTAAAGAGGTTCTATTGTCTAAATCATCTTTGTTTGCGTTCGTTTATGGGCTAAAAGAGTGACTTTGAGATCTGTTTTACCGTACAACGCAAGTCAATGAGGAGCATATTTTTAATCATCAATTTCTAATCAATGGAGCAATTATTTTTTATTTCCCACAACCCAAACCTCTACCAAAGTAGTCTTGCCCTTTAAGGTATAACAATTCAAAAGAGGTCTAACATGGGTTCATAATAATAATGTAATCATTATGTGATCATAAATTCCCCCAACCCACTCAAAAGAATAAATAATAAGACATGTTGTAGGGGGTCCTCAGAGTTACTACGGGGGGTCCGCCAAATCTTAGCGATTTTTACATTAGCCACTTCAACCCAGCATCCCTAATCTGAGGAGAACCTTAGCCAAAAATAGCACTGCGGCGAGGCGTTGTGCGCTTGTAGATCGGCTATTTTCGGCAAAGTGGTTTGGTGTTGGTCTATGAAATCTATGAAAATAAATGTGTATACAGTATGTATGTTACTGGGGGTCCCTGCTTCGTCGCTCTTTCAGCTAGGGGGTCCTTGGACTGAAAACGTTGAAGACCCCTGCTCTATACTGCAGTTGAGTAAAGATGTATGAGATGGAGGAGATGTTTACTGACTCGCTGATGCTGTGCACACGAGGAACCGAGCCATCTTCAACCCTCAGGAGGCGAACAGAGAAGATGCTGTGGCTGAAGACACACAAACAAAAACAGTTCATTTACTAACTCAGCAAAAACCTCTCATCTCCATATTTAAGTGTGTTAGGGGGATTAATGCCCTACTTTGTCATACTACTACGGTCGCAAAAAATAGCAGATCTACAAGCTCAGAGTGGTGGAAAGTAACTAAGTACATTTACTCCACTACAATTATTTGACAACTTTAGTTACTTTGTAGATTTTGATTATTATTACAAAACACACCACTTAATTAAACCACTTCAGCCCTATATACACATTTTGGCTATTTGAAAATGCCCCGTTGTATTAATAATGAATAATTACCTCCTGCTGGACAGCTGGTTCAGTTTGGTGGAGGAGAAGCTCTGGTTCCTCTTCCCCAACTTCACCACCTTCAGGGCTTCATCTGGGCCGTTGACCTGGACCCAGTGCAGGTCTACATGAACACACACACACACACACACACACACACACAGGTTATTATATTATAGTTACTAGTAGGCCTGACCTCGACTAAGTCGACTAGTCTCTTAGTCCAAAAAAAAAAGAAAAGAAAAGGGCCAAAAAATGTTTTAATTGTTTTTTGGCCAAGTCTACACCTGCAACCACACGTAACTTCCACTTTATTCTTCTTATTCCTCGTCTTTGTATTGGTATTGTTTGTGTTGGAGCGCCTCAGTGCGGCTGCAGAGTTCATGTGCAACCTCTTCCAGAGAGAGATAGAGACACTAGAAACTCTGCTGGAGACACAAAACAAACTGTGTAGACTTGGCCCTTTGAAATAAAATGTATTTTGGCCCTAAAAATATATATATATATATATATATATATATATATATTAGTCGACTGCCAGTCGACTATTGTCAATTAGTCGCCAATTAGATTCGACTAAACAAATCCTTAGTCGGGGACAGGCCTAGTTACTAGTCGATACCCGGTTGTTAACAAGGCATATTAACCCGTTAAGACCTGAGGCGATTCTTTAAAAAAATCTAAATCCTAACAGTTTTTTGAAAAAAAATAAAAATAAATCATGATTTTTCAAAAATAGCAGATCTACAAGCTCGTAGCGCGGCACTCGGTGCCGCGCTATGAGCTTGTAGATCTGCTATTTTTGAATAGCCAAAGAAACCTAAAGTGACAAAGATGCGTTCCAGGTATTAATGGGTTAAACAGAGACACACACACCTCTGACGAAGGAGTTTCCTTTGACGTCCTGTGACAGCCTCAGGGCCTGTCTCCTCACCCCGGCGGCGGGAGCCTCCAGCAGGTCGTGGATGCTGTCGTTGTAGATCTCACAGAAGGAGACCCACACGGAGAAGAGCGCGGTGGTGGCCTGGCCGTCCACGTCGTCCACGTCCACACGGTCCTCTGAGACCGACACACCGCTGCTGCTGCTGCTGGTACCCTGCAGGGACTCTGAGGAACCTGGTGGAACCACGGACACACACACACACACACACACACACACAGATTAACCCATTAGGTCACCCAGGAGGCGGGAACATCTGTGTAACCACCAGGGGTCAACGTTTTCAGGCCAAGGACCCCCAAAGCTGAGAGAGAGATGAAGCAGGGACCCCCTACTCTATATTGTATAACATTGTGTTTCAGATTAAAGTTTTTTTTTTACTTGGTCTGCTCTTTTTTCCCTACACCTATTTGCCAAAAATAGCCAATCTACAAGCTCTCAACGCCTCGCAGTGCAAGGCGTTGAGAGCTTGTAGATCTGCTAACGTTCTCCTTAGAAAAGGGATGCTAAGGTTGAATTGGTTAAGGTAAAAAAATATATCACACAAAGATTTGGCGGACCCCCTGTAGTAACTCTGAGGACCCCCTAGGGGTCCCGGACCCCCTGTTGAAGACCCCTGACTTAAACTATTATTTTATTCTTTGGCCATTTGTTTTAAATCGTGAACATTTGTGCTAATCTTTGAATATATATATATTTTAAAGCAAACATTTGTAACCCAGATCTATTTTTGAAAAATCGTGAAAATGTGTGTAAATCTTTAAATGATTTTTTTTTTAAACAAATCTTTGCTTCTGGGGGTCCCCGGAACAAAATATGTTGAGATGGGGGGGGGGGGGTCCGCAGCCAAATGCATATAATTTTGGGTGGTCCTTGACATGAAAAATATACATATATTTACGAGACTATTAAGATTTTATGGACTTCAAATGCTCCAATCGGAAAATAGCCCATCTACAAGCGACGCGAGAGAGCTTGTAGATCAGCTATTTTCAACATGATTCCATAGAAGACATGCTGGCGTCTATGGAATCACCGAATAACACAGCGGTCTTTAAAAAAAAAAAGTCAAATAACGGCTGACATCATGGGTCTGGCTCCAGTTCATTCTATTGTCATCCCAACATAACAGAGTCAAAACAGTCAGCTTACCTTCCAGGTTGGTCCTGCTAGTTGAGCTCTGGCTCTTCTGACACTCATTCTGAGGGACAAAGAATATTAACAATGAACAACATGTTTAATGACTCTTTACTCATTCTACAGTTTAGGCATCTAGCAGATGCTCTTAGGGGTGTCGGAAAAAAATCGATCGCGATTCTACTGTTGGACGATTCAGAATCGATTCTCATTTTTTTCAAAATCGATTTAAAAAAATTAAATAAAGTTTTTTTTTTTTTTTTTTTACGATCTTGGATTTACCTTTGTGTGTTTACATTATTATCAGTTGATAAAACTTGGAGTAGATCCTGAAATCCTATGTTTTGAATCAATAATCGTTTAAAAAAAAAACGTTTGAATCGAAGAAAAAAAAAATTTGAACTCGAGAATCGTTTGTTTTGAAAAAAATCGATAAAAATCGGAATCGTGACCCCAAGAATCGGAATCGAATCGATTCGTGAGATAGCAGACAGCCCTAGCTCTTATCCAGATACACTTAAGGCAGGTACACACACTGCGGGATATTTGGTCCGATTATGCTGTCGGGGACCTTTTTTGGTAGCCTGGTAAACCCTCCCTCCGGAAATCTAATTTCTATTTGATTCCTGGAGTGAGTCTGGCATGAACCGCCTCTCTGCAATATTGGCTGTATATGCCAAACGGTCGCGCCTATCAGCGTCGTCGCACATCGTTCTGTGATTGACAGCGACAGTTGGCCAATCAGGTGGCGAGTTCGAGTGAGCCCAAAACACGAACGGCAGCCATCTTTTTCTGTGGGCAGTTTTCTCCGCTATTTTTTTACTTCAAAAAGCTCTCTAACTTCTATTTTGAGGCACGGAATTTACTTATAAGATATCGTTTGGATAGAATGTAGTTGTTTAACTTCATATATGTGGTCAATTAATCATGACAAAGCCTATTTAAAAAATAATAATTAGAGAACCGGTAGGGGCGGGCAGTGACACCATTGTACCCGAAAAAGGCAACCCATTTTGGGTATGGCTGTCTCAAAAGTCCCGTCGCGTCACATTAAGATTGGTGAACTGCTGATTGGCTGAAGGGGAAAAATTATCATTGGCTGAAGGGGTTGTCAGTCAACGGTATTACTCCCGCCCAACTCCAGCACAGCCAATATTGCAGACAGGCGGATCAGGCCAGACTCACTCCAGGAATCAAATAGAAATTAGATTTCCGGAGGGAGGGTTTACCAGGCTACTTTTTTGGCACTCGCCGACAAAACCTCCCGATCTGACGCAGATCGGTTTTGAAATATCTAGCGGGTTATATATTTGGCTCTGTCGCCGACTAGACATCTCACAGTATCATACAGTATGAAAGGGGTCTACGAGGAGATCCACGCTACAGCCAATGAGAGCACATTACAGCAGCCACCGTGGCTAGAAGGGGTCCCGTTTTAAGTTAAACATTAAAAAATGGTGGTCATCACAGTGATGGAAGTTCACTTAAAGAAAAGTAATATTGTGGACCAACCATTGTACACCCCTAACTTAAAAAAAAACTTTTTTTTTTTTTTTAAAAAAAATGTTTTTTTTTAAGTGCATAGTCCTATTTATAGGGCTATGCACATGTGTCATGTTTCACTAGCCAATCACAGTCCTGAATAGTCAGCCAATCACGGGTGGCCAATCATGGTGCAGGGTTAGGGGGGTACAATGGTGGCCAATCACAGCGCAGGGCTGGGGGGGTACAATGGGTGGGGGGTACAATGGTGGCCAATCACAGTGCAGCGAATGTCGATGTCCAAACCTCACATATAGGGCCGGTTTCACAGCATCCTAGTGAACTATCCTACAGTGTGTAATCCCTGGTCGGGGTTCAATCTATAGTGTGAAAACCACAACGATATATGACAGCCCATTTCAAGAAATAAACTCCTGTAGTGTGTAATGCTTAACGATTAGATGACTCCCCCGACCACTTTAAAAGTCCTACAGTGTGTACCTGCCCTTACAAAGATCAGAGTAAATGTCTTGACCTCTTCCAAACCACAGTAAATAAAATGGTCACGGTACTAGAGTACAACGTAGTGCTGAAAATGAAATGGAAAGTGACCTCTTTGAGGCTTTTGAACAGGTTCCTCTTGTAGATGGTCTCCTGGTGCTGCTGCTCTCTGGTCAGTTTGATGAAGTCTCTGCAGCGCTGTGGCTTCACGGACGTCTGGGTGAAAACTCTGCCTTCAATACTGTTGAACAGCAGTTTGAGAGACCGAGGTAGGACGCCCGCATCGCACTCTGACCCTGAACACACACACATATAGTGTTAGGATACGAATCATACTGCTGTTATACAGCTGGAAACCCCTGAAAACAGACACACACGCATATATATTAATATATATATATATATATATATATATATATATATATATATATATATATATATATATATATATATATATATTGAAGTGGTTAACTCACCTAGGAAGGTGAAGGTCTTCCCAGCGTTGGAGACTCCATATGTGAAGACCAGAGAATCCTCTCCTTGGAGAACCTCTTTCACAGAGTTCCTCACAGTGCCTTCAAACAGCTCCTTCTGACTGCACTCTGGACCGTGCACCTGCACACACACACACACACACACACACACACACACACGTTTTATTTATACAGGATTGAATGAGCAACGTGTGATGATGATAACAGATGTTTCTTTACGATTCTCTCATAATTATAGAATAAAATAAAAAAATCCAACCTTTGAGAACTGGAAGCGTTGTCCAGTTTGGCTCAGTGATTTATCACTGAGTCTGGACGGAGGAGGCTTCAACAGCACAGTGTCTGAAGACTCAATTGTAACACAGTCCTAAGGCACACACACACACAATGATATGTACAGTATAAATGGTAACAGTCCTGAGGCACACACACACAATGATATGTACAGTAGTGGTTCTCAAACGTTTTCATGTCAAGGACCCCCAAAATGATATGCATTTGGCCGCGGGGTCCCCCTTCTCAATATTTTGTTCCAGGCACCACCAGAAGCAAAGATTTGTTACAAATGTTCCCTTTAAATATATTTTTTAAACAGTCACACACAAAAAAAAAAAAAATCGCACACGTTTTCAAAAATTGCAGATCTACAAGCTCATAGTGCTGCGCTGTGGGCTTATAGATCTGCTATTTTTGAATAACTTAAGTATACAATATGGATAAAGGGTTTACAATGCTTGACGCTTTATTGACACATTTAGCTGTGGACCCCCTATTTTCGAATTGGAAAAGTTATACTTATCTTTGAGGTTAAATACAAAAGGACATAAAAAAAAGACAATAACATTGCAATACTAGTCATTAAACAACCAATATATATATATATATATATATATATATATATATATATATATATATATATATATATATATATATATATATATATATATATAATATAGACTGAAGTAATGAATGCAGGTCATGTTTGTTATGTAATAATTGTGACAGGCCTTAACCCTTTAAGACCTGGAAGGCATCTGTGTCACTTTTTGATTTGAGCAAAAAAAAAAGCATTATTTTACACTTTGGCAATCAGATTTTGACAATCTTTGAATATATGTATTATTTTAAAGCAAACATTTTAACTCCAATCTTTGCTTCTGGGAGGTCCCTGGAACAACATATTTTGAGGTTGGGGGGGGGTCCGCGGCCAAATACATATCATTTTGTGGGTCCTTGACTGACAATTATGTAAAAGTTTGAGAACCACCGATATAGAAACGTACGCTTTATAGAAAACTGTTGAGATTTAGAAGACATTATTTTGTAGAATCGGCTTCAGGTCTTAATGGGTTTTGATATAAAACGCCACAAAGAACACACAAAGATCCAAAAGATGAACAAACCTCAGGAGATAAAAAACTAAAACGTACCTGAGCCTCTCCTTGATCAGCCTCGCTGGAGGTCAGAGGTCGGACTCGGAGGTAGACCTTCAGCAGCTCTCTGCTCTCCTGTTGGAGAGATGATGAAGTCAGTGAGCGTTTAAATCTAGATGTGTAACAACGCGTTGTGAGCTTGCAGATCGTCAACAAAAGTGTAATTTTAAAGAGTTTTAAGCATATTTCGATTATCGCGATAATATCGTAAAATCAGTTATTTTGGTCACAATAACAACATGAAATGTTTATTATGGTCGCATCCCTGACGTCTAGTAAATGAAAACGACGTTCAAACACCTTTGACTTGTGTTGCAGAGCGCCGAACTCTGAGCTCAGGTCTATCCTCCCATCCCTCAGGTCGTCCATGTCTACAGGTTCACTTCTGTCCACTTCCTGTTCCACAGACTCCATCTGGACACAAACATTAATCCAGTCATTCAATCCCAGAAAGCAGTCATTTTTTAGATTTCACAACTACAACCATTATTTTACACTTTGGGCTATTAAAAAAATAGCAGATCTACAAGCTCGTAGCGCGGCTACAATGCTTTTGTGCAAATCTTTGAATACATATGTTTTTTTTAAAGCCAACATTTTACTCAAATCTTTGCTTCTGGGAGAGCCTATAAACTTTATGTCCTAACAGTTTATTTTTAGTTTTTTTTACTTGTGTTGCTAGAATATAATTTGTTCTCAAACTTTTTCATGTCAAGGACCCCCAAAATTATATGCATTTGTCTGTGGAAATTGTCACAAATAAAATTGTTTTTGGCATTGAACATATAAATAAAAATTACATTTATATTTGCCTTGTAGGCTTTGTAAACAAACATAGCACAGGGCAGATGATAAGTAACTATAAATTAAATATAGAAAGAGAACTTTCAAAATATTTTTAAATAGTGGAAATAGCCCATCTAATTTACAAGCTCACAACGTGTCACATCGCGACGCGTCGTGAGCTTGTAGATCTGCCATTTCCACAAATGTTTTTAATGTTTGACAACGTATGAAAATGTTTCAACATGGAAACAATTATAGAAGAAAATATTGCCATTTTCTCAAATAATTGTTTAAGTGATTATTTAATACTTTTGACAGACCTACTCCACGGGTCCATTTGGTTACGTACACTCATAATTTATGGGGGTCCTTGAAACTAAAAGAGAACCATGATGACGCTGTAGATGGTTTTAAACAACAAGGCTCCCGTTAGTTATTTATGGGGAAAAGTCCCAGGGGTCTTCAACAGGGGGTCCGGGACCACTTGAGGGGTCCCCAGAGTTACAAGGGGGCCACCAAATCTTTGTGTGATATTAACCACTTTAACCCTAGTATCCCCATTCGGAAAATTTGCCAAAAAAAGCAGATCTACAAGCTCATAGTACGGCACTGCGCTATGAGCTTGTAGAGCTGCTATTTTTGAAAGATCTTTAAAATGTGCAAATCTTTAAATGTTTTTTTTTTTAAAGATATTTAACAAATCTTTGCTTCTGGGGGTCCCTGGCTCAACATATTTTCAGGTGGGGGTCCGTGGCCACATACATATCAATTTGGGGGTCCTTGACTCCTTGACACGAAAAGGTTTGAGAACCACTGCTCTAAGATGACTGAAACCACTCGACTCTGAATAAGACTAAGTGTACTTTATCACCAATAAAACCACTGTCATTTAATTAAACATTTAACGACTTAATGTGGAAAACATTACAGTTAACAAGGTTTACCAGTTCTAAGGTTTAATAAGATAATAGGATAACAGAGTTAGCTTGTTAGTACTAATGAGTCACAGGTGGTGGTTCTGTTAAATAAGCTTTAAACTAACAACTATGATTTTGTTCACTTTCATTTATCAACAGGTTGAAGGTTATTTTAACCATTGGGTCTCAAAGTTGGGTGAGGGGTACCAGCTATAGGGGGTCCCCAGCAAAATTAGTTAATATAGCTTCACGATCATTTGTGACCCCGTTATCCATATTTTTATACTTTGGGGCTATTCAAAAATAGCAGACCTACAAGCTCATAGCGCGGCACTGTGAGCTTGTAGATCTGCCATTTTTGAAAATAATAGAGCGAACATTTGTAACTCAAATCTTTGCTTCTCTGGGGGTCCCTGGAACATCATATTTTGAGATGGGGGTCCGTGGGCAAATACATATCGTTTTGGGGGTCCTTGGCATGAAATGGTTTGAGAACCACTGCTTTAAACTAACAACCAGTGGTGGAAAAAGTACTCAAATTCTTTACTTAAGTAAAAGTACCAAAACTGCAATATAAAAATACTCTGTTACAAGTAAAAGTCCAGAATAAAAAATTTACTTGAGTAAAAGTACAAAAGTATTGGCATCAAAATGTACTTAAAGTACCAAAAGTAAAAGTACTAAATATTTGAAAATAGCAGATCTACAAGCTCACAACGCGTCGCAATGCGACGCGTTGTGAGCTTGTAGATCTGCTATTTTCAAATAGCCTTTGTATAAAATAGGGCTAAAGGTGGTTAATGTATGTTTCGTAATATCATAATTTATATCTAAAAAAGTAACTAGTAACTAAAGTTTTCAAATAATTGTAGTGGAGTAAAAGTACAATATTTGCCTCTGAGATGTAGTGGAGTAGAAGTAAAAGTAATGGAAATTGGACATACTCAAGTAAAGTACAAATACCTCAAAATTGTACTTAAGTACAGTACTTAAGTAAATGTACTTAGTTACTTTCCACCACTGAAACTAACTAACAAACAAACAAACTAACAAACAAACCCAGTTAGCATGTTAGCATGTTAGCATAACAACCTACCAGCTGAGAGCTAACAGGAGCTTTTCGTAGTTAAACACAGTTACTACAATATGACGTCATATATGTTGTGTTTTAATCACGCTTACCTCTCAGGAGATTTAACAACACACAGGCTTAAGAACGTTAGATATTAAAACATAACAGATTAAAACGTTAAAACATTCCAGCCGAAACAACAAGGAAACTAACTATGCACCAGCCGCGTCCTTTTTGAATCTGACCAATCAGGACACGGAGCAGCGTTGCCAGATTTTGCGAGAGAAACGAGCCACCAGGTCTATGAAAACTTTCCTCCGAGGTGGAAAGTCTGGTGACGCGAGCTTAATGAAAACAAGCCCAAAAGAAGCGACTTTTAAAGAACACATGAGCACTTTAAACCTATTTACTGTATACATCCATACATCAGCTATTTGAAAATAAAAATGTAAAACAACATTTGCAATAAAATGTGGAATATTTGGAATATTGAAACATTCTAACAACACATTAAAGGGCGCGTTCGAAAATACAGCACTGAGCGCACTGGCCAATACAAACTAATAGGCGAGTGTGCTCCGGTGCGTAATTTCCGAACGCACCCAAAATGTTCTCTGTGGCACAAAACATTTTCATGAAAATATTGGAGAACCACTGGTTTAAATAATAATTTAAAAACAAATGGAAACAAGCCCAGATAAACAACTACACTTTAGAAACAAGGCCAGCAACTACCAATATGTACAAGCAAACTTTACAGAAAAAGAAGCGCTACGTCGCTTATAATAAGCAGACATGGCAACGCGGAACACAGAGCCAACCCCCATGCCCATGTGGTAGCAGCGTTGCCAGATTCTGCAAGAAAGATGCAACCAGGGCCTGTGAAAACGACAAGCCCAAAAGAAGGTACTGACATTTTGAAAATAGCAGATCTACAACACGTTGCGTTGTGAGCTTGTAGATCTGCTATTTTCATTTTTTTTGTAAAGGGGGGGGGGGATCTTAAAGGAAAAAAAGGTAATGTTGGAATATTTAGGAATTGTTTTTTAAAAAATGGCACAAAATATTTTCAGATGGGGGGGGTCTGTGGACAAATACATATTAATGTGGGGGTCCTTGACATGAAACATTGTGGGAACCACTGGTTTAAACAACATTAGGAAACAAGGCCAAATAAGCAACCCACAACACAACTAACCAATATTTACAAGCAACTTTACAGAAAAATAAGCCCAAAGTCGCTTATAATAAGTGGACATGGCAACCCAGGAGCCAACCCACGGTGTACATGTAGAGAAGGAATTACCTGGTACGTCACTGAAACCGGGCTTAAAGACGGAAGTTGGCTGAGACGTGACGTATAAGTCGTTTCCTTCTTTAATATGGTCCTTGTCTGATACAACTATTGGCAAGGACTTATGTTTTTTATTTTCCTTTTTCTCTAACATCGTTTGTGACAATAAAGTTATACTTTTCTTATAAGAAATGAAAAATATTAAACAGTGAACAAAAAAAGACAGTTTATTACTTTATTTTGCAGATATCTTTTCATCCTTCTATTTTTAATGTTTATTTTAGTTATACAAATGGTTTTAATGGAAAGAGGGATTCATTAGTTTGACACTATAGCACCACCTCCTGATATCAAAATGTACTTGCAAATGTTTTACCAAAATATGTGTAATATTATTCACCCAGTGGTGTAAAGTAACTAAATAAATGTTTTCCTTTACTGGAATGTTACGACCTCATAAGGGTCTAGAGGTTATAAAGGAGTAACACATTTCAAACCAAACCAGGGTCAACAAGAAAGGGTACAATTTATTATTAGGATTAAACTTAAATGTACAAGGGATGAATAAACAGGGAAAGCACACAGCTTCAGGGTGGCCAAAGCCAAAATACACCCTACCTGAAAATAAAACAACCTAATCTACACCAAAATAAAAAGTACAATCTAAACTCCCTACCTAAGAAAAACAGGGACAAAAGGGGGAGCAAAATAAATGGCGGCACACCCCTACCAGCTTCCCAGTTCAAAAGCACTTCGGGGAAAGGTTTGGAATATAATTTCCTGTCTAAGATTTGCTGATTACAATGGTCTCTACTTTAAACACTCAGTAAATAAAGTAACCTTTACGCACTAAGCATGAGAAGGTTAGGCACACAGCCAACAGACCTGCAGTAGTAAAGTAAACACAGCTAACTAACAGAAAAGGGTTCAGCAGCACATGGTGACGGATGGCAAAAGGGCGGTAGAAGAGCTTCTCCCAGGGTTTTATGCTGGCTGGGCTGATTGAAGAATGAGGCCCAGGTGTGTCTCCAGACACCATGCCACTCCTCCAATCTCCACTTCACCATCCATTACCAAATAGGGCACTGCAATCACTCAAGAGGGTTAAAAATACAATATGAGGCCACATAGGGCCGTAACATGGAATATTTCCAATTTTCAGTACTTTTACTTCTACTCCACTACTACTCTGCCATAAAGAAAAACATCACATGGATGCACCTGGGACGTATCATCAGTGTTGTAGCCTGGGGTCAACGGGTGTTTCGGGTCTCGCAACAACATACACCCTCGCCCAGGTGACCCAGCCGGGGTTGATCAAACCCCTGACTTACCTAGGGAAAGACAGGGCCATTCAATCCGCTTCTCCGGAACTACTCTGCCTGGACCGGGGGAGGCTCTGGCACGTGGAGGGACTAGGCTCTGTGGATGGCCTCCTGGCCGGGCTCCTCCTTCCTCTCACCAGGTCCAGGACCTGAGCGTTGCATCAGACTCCCCCCGTTCCAAACATTTCCTTCTGGAGTGATGGTTTCTTGGGCCGTGGTGGTACTACAGCAGGGGTGATGCAACTTTGATGATGGAGAGGGACACTATTATTTCCACACTCACTCTAGAGGGGCACATTGCATGTACTGTCAGGCAGACACCTCTTATCTCCGTATTTTAACTTTTTTTGGTAAATTAATCGCCATTCTATGTCACACAAAAGTAGCAAAAGTAGCCGATCTACAAGCTCAAAACGCGTCGCAGTGGGACGCGTTTTGAGCTTGTAGATCTGCTATTTTTGCTATTTTGGAATTGCAGTCCATGTTTTTTTTGGGCTATTTTTTTAATTGGAATCCTGAAAAGTAACATTTTATTTCATTTCGAATGCATTTAGTTATACTTATCTTAACTGTATGAACTTAAATACAAATATATTGGACATAAAAAAGACAATAGAATTGTAATACTAGTCATTAAGCTACTAATATAGACTGGAAGTAATTAAAGCGGGTCGTGTTTGTTTGGAATTGTAACAGCTGAAATCAATAATATATCAGTATTTCGGTATTAACCTGCAGGCCGCATTAAGTGAAGGTGGGGGCCGCATGTGGCCCCCAGGCCGTAGGTTGCCCATGTAGCCTATGTACTACAGGCTCCACTTGCGGCTTGCCTCAAAGGCCCTCCTTAAAGGCCTCACCGTGGATTTGTTGGGCTTTTTCCTCACTGAAGACACAGGCTGGGGCGCTAACCCATACTGCTCCTGGATACCGTCTACATTCCGGCTGTCAACCGTCCCTCCAGTGCATAGTTAGGCCATTTGAAAATAGCCGATCTACAAGCTCAATTTCCCATCTCTTTGTTGATGAATTGAATACATACATACTTTTAGCCTTAATTTCTTACTGTGCCACGTGCTGTTTCCTTTCTGACTAATACAGTATTCAATCAATCAATCAATCAATCAATCAAGTGTGCACAAAGGTTTTATTCTGTTTTTTTTTAGTACCTTTTCCACCACGCAGAGGATAAATGTCACCTATATGCAAATATTGGTGACATTACAGTACATTTACTTAAGTAAAATGTTTTGGTATTTGTACTTTACTGGAGTATTTCCAATTTCCATTACCTTTACTTCTACTCCACTACATCTCAGAGGCAAATATTGTACTTTTACTCCGCTACAATTATTTGAAAACTTTAGTTACTAGTTACTTTTCAGATATAAATTATGATATTATAAAACATACATTAACCACTTTAGCTCTGTTTTAAACATCGGCTATTTGAAAATAGACGATCTACAAGCTTGTAGATCTGCTATTTTCAAATATTTTAGTACTTTTACTTTTGGTACTACTTTAAGTATATTTTGTTGCCAATACTTTTTTACTTTTACTCAAGTAAATTTTGAATTCCAGACTTTTACTTGTAACAGAGTACTTCTACATTGCAGTATTGATACTTTTACTTAAATAAAATATATAAATAAATACAGTGATAAAAACACACCAAGGTAGATAGACAGATCATTTTCCAGAAACAACCCCGCCCCCTCCATGACTGACAGTGACACCATGTGATCTGAAGAGGTGCCTCCCCTGTTGTAATGTCTTTTTAAGAGATTGCACTTTTTCACCCCACTTACTGTCCCTTCATTCTGAGGTACAGGTGTACATGTTGGGCTTTTCTGTAAAAAAAATATTTTTTTGCTTTCACTTTTTAAAGTTCATAAATTAAGTGACGGTAAAATCATATACAAGAGAAGAGACATACTGAAGAAAGAACTAACAGAGAGACAGACAGAAGACGGACGTTTTGTTTTAGAAACTTCTGACAAGAGTAAGTAGAACGAAAAAAGCAATAATAATAATAATAATAATACAAATAATAATAATAATAATAATAACAATAATAACAACAATAACAATAATATTTAATAACTGCAATAATAATAACTGTAATATTATTATCATAATTAATATTAATACTTATTATTATTATTATAATGATCTTCACAAATGGTGTACAATAGACAATCACGGACAAACAATATAGACAATAGGACTCGATGTTAAAAAATATGACAAACAATTACAGACCAATTATTGTCGAGTCTAAAATCCTCAGATAAGACTCACCTTTTCTCCCTGTCGTTTCGTTGACCTTTTGATGTGTACTGATGCTGTAACCATGTCTTGTATCTGTATAATGTTTTCTGTCGTGTTCTTGCACCTTTTTGCTCTTTTGAATTTTGATTTTAACTTTGGGTCAACCATGGTTGTTTTAAACTGCTTCACAAATCAAGTTAGATTTGATTTGAGTATTAAAGCAGGGGTCTTCAACGTTTTCAGGCCAAGGACCCCCTAGCTGAGAGAGAGATGAATCAGGGACCCCCTCTATATTGTATAAAATTGTGTTTCAGATTTTACTTTTTTTGTTTACTTGGTCTGCTCTTTTTTCCCTCTACACCAAACACCTCTTTGCCAAATAATTGCTGCGCGAGGCGTTGTGAGCTTGTAGATTTGCAATTTTTGGGCTAAAGCTCTCCTCGGAAAAGGGATGCTTGGGTTCAAGTGGTTAAGGTACAAAATCATATCACACAAAGATTTGGCGGACCCCCTGTAGTAACTCTGAGGACCCCCTAGGGGTCCCGGACCCCCTGTTGAAGACCCCTGTATTAAAGAATGGAGGTCTGCACAGCAGCGCTGGCCCTGAGGAATTTGGTGCATTAGGCAGGATTTTACCTGGAATACATGGCCATAACTGCATGCCAACTCTCCTGTTTTCACCAGGAGAGTCCTGTTATTTGACCATTGCTCCTGGACAACTCCTGTTGTTCTCCTGTTTGTCTCCTGTTTTGGGGGATTACACCCTTTTTGTGTGGTAACCCATGTGTCAAAGGCCCATATGAGACCTCCCCTCACTGATATGCAGCCACGGCCATTCATGTTAATTTGCTAGTTCCTTGAGTTTTTGATATGCAAATCACAATGGCAGTAGTTGATTGTTTTTTATTTTTTGTTGGAAGGTGTGAGTGCGGTCTCTCTCTCTGCATGCCACTTTGATTCTGGCACACACACACCCCCCAGAAAAACTCTCTTTCTGCAGGGCTGCCAACATTGGACTGTCAGACTCCAGGAGCCACACGCCCATAACTTTTGAAGGAAGTGCGACAAATAAGATAAAATAAATCCCATACAATTTGGACCCAAGGAATAAAGTGGTTGTTATTAAGATTCAAGCACATATTGACTATATATTAGGCTACAGGACAAAAACAGCACAAAAAAAACTGAGCTGAAAATGTTCATATCATATATTTCTGTTTTTACTAAATAGTTCTTACCAACTGCATTTTCTTAACCATTGAAGTGTGTATTTAAGACTCTGTCATGTACCAGACTGAAATAATGTCACACAGGGTTCATTTTGAACCCTATGTTACACCCAAAAAGGGAAACATAGCAAATATCTGGAAGTATACAACATACAAACAAACATATATTCCATACAATTTGGACACAAGGAATTAATTAAAATATTATTAGTATTATTAAGCATATCTTGACTCTATTTTAGGGCAATAACAAAAAAAAATTAGTCAACAATGTTCAGATTACATCTATATTTGTCTTTTTACTAAATACTTGTTGATAGTTTTCTTGCCGACTATTTTCTCATAATCCTTGGAGTGTGTATTTAAAGATTGCGTGTGCGTGTGTGTGTGTGTGACTGTCAGTACAGGTGTGTCCCATATGATCCGGTGTGTAAAGTGCAAGTGAATGTCTGTAAATGTCTGTCAGCGGGTCTGCGGAGAACACACAAGTCTCTGTGTGTTTGGCATAGTGTGGGTACCGGCTTCTCTGATTGGCCGACCCAACCCATCGGTTGTGGATTGTCAAAAAGACTCAAAATAAGGTAAAACCGCTGGCAGTGGCGGAAATATACCTTACGGCAAGCCCAAATATTTAGTTGTTTAAAAAGTGTCCCACTCCCATCAACTATTAATATTATTAGTCAGAAAGCCCGGCCGCCAGTGACACTTATAATCGGGGTTTCTACACATTTTCCATTTCAAAATTCCATACTTTCCCGATTCAAATTTCCAGAATTCTCTATTGATTCTTCAGACCATATTTGACATACAAGGATAATAGCTACATGTAGATGTTTATTATGTAACAAAATAGTTTTAAAGTCCAACTGTACTGTATGTTACATGTATGACCATGTATAGCCTACTATTATGTTGCCAAATAATTGCAAGATTGTAGCTAGGTACAATAGGCTCATACAATTCAATTAAGCACTGCTTTATTAGAACTAAGTTGTATTTTTGAAAGTGTTCGCCTATAATGACATGACCAAAATAGGGACGCCACACTGAAAGTGGTTAACACTAAACCCAGGCAATGCTAAACCAAAGCAATGTTATTGAGATTTTGTCACCTGTAAACCGTCTTGATGTGACAATAAGGTTGATTATTCTAATTCTGATTCCGAGGCACGTGGTGCTCAAGATCGTGCGGGTGCCGGAGGTCGGGGACCTGCGCGCTCTGGTGGAGGACCCCCGGCTCAACCTCAAGGTCATCCAGCTGGTCAGGGACCCCCGCGGGATCCTCTCGTCGCGGTTCGAGACCTTCCGGGACGACTTCCGCCCGTGGAGCGTCTGGCGGGCCACGGGCCGCCGGCCCGACGACCTGGACCTCGGCCAGCTGACGGCGATCTGCCGCGACTTCCTCCGCTCCGTGTTCCACGGGCCTCGGCCACACGCCCTGGCTCAAGGGGAAGTACATGCTGGTTCGCTACGAGGACCTGGCGCGAAACCCGCTCCTCAAAAGCAGGGAGATCTACGACTACCTGGGGCTGCACATGGACAAGAACGTGGAGGACTGGATACAGGCGAGCACCAGGGGCAGCGGCGAGACGGCGAAACACAAGTACGGCACGGTGAGGGACTCGGCGGCCACGGCGGAGAGCTGGCGGTTGAGACTGTCCTACGACATGGTGGAGCACGCACAGGTGGCGTGTCAGAAGGTGCTCCACCAGCTGGGGTACAAAACTGGGCGGTCGGCGGAGGAACTGAAAAACATGAACCTCTCGCTCGTCCAGGACAAAACTTTTGTACCTTTTTTGTAGACGAAGATAGTTCTGGGAAAAAAGACTATTTTTGATATATGTCGCCTTATTTCCTTAGTTCAGTTATTTTTTCTGTCATTTGTTTTGTTTTGTTTGTTTCTCTCAAATTTGCACCTAACTAAAGACTCTTGAATGCACCTCATGGGAATAACGGATGATTCTCATTTTGTTCTAGAAATAGCACACGTTTAAAGGTAGGGTAAGTGATTTGCTTTGGTTAAAATAAGTGTTAAATAGCTCTATGTTCTGATAGTACTCATTGCTATAGAGTGTTTGTTCAGTAAAAGGAGTCTCCTTGTCTCTCCACCTCTTTATTAAACAGAAAATGCATTTTCGTTTCAGTTTCAGTTTCATTTCCAATTTTATCCAACCAGGACAGAGAACTCAATCAGGATACAGATTAAACAAGTGAAATGAAAAGTGATGACACTAAAAAATGAGCAGACAAAATTGGAACTGGAACACTATACAAATTAAGCTTAAAAATGGGTACTTTCTCCTGATTGGCTGAGATTTTGACACCTACCGAAAAATGTATTTTCTGTTTATTAAAGAGCTGGAGAGACAGGGAGACATCTGTTACTGAAAAAACACTCTATAGCAATGATTACTATCAGAATATAGTATTTTAACCTTTTAACAAAATACTTTTTGTTCTAACCAAAAAATATCGCTTACCCTACTATTAAGTAGCCTGGTAAACCCCCCCTCCCTCCGGAAATCTCATTTGCATTTGGTTTCAGGAAGGAGGGTCTGGGATTGCTCACAGAGTAAAGCTGCCCGAACCGCTGCGCATACGAACCAATCAGCGGCTGCTAGGGGCGGGATCATCCAATCACCTGCCTAGTAGCTTGAAAAAATGAAACTCCGTCTGTCATCGATTCTGCGCCCGGAGTCTCAGATGCAAGTACGCTGTGAAACAAAATGTGTGTCGCAAGCTTCTTCCATTTGACGGAGTGAGGTTAACCTTTAAGTACAAATGAGCAAAAAAAAAAAAAAAAAACATCTGATTGAAGGATTAAAAAAAAAACATTTTCGTCTCCACAAATAGAGCCAAGAAAAGGCACCGTCTCCATTTTGTGTACATTCAGTGTGTACACGCTCTTGATACTTTTCATTGGTTCAATATTTATAAAAGTCACACAGACTTAAAGGGATAGTTCACCCCCAAAATGACTTTTTTTTCCTATCGATTAGTCACTCCATGGAGACTTGAATTCCAATGATTTGATGACCAGCAGCGGTTCCGGTAGGAGACACAAAGAGTCTCCTTTGTATCTCCTACCGGAAACGCTGCCTACCGGTCCGCTGGTCATCAAATGATTGGCTTAGGAATGCGACAAAATTGAAAACGATCCTCCATGGGGTGACTGATCGGTAGAAAAAAAGTTATTTTTTGGGTGAACTATCCCTTTAACCACATCATCACACTCATGTCACGACTCACTCAACCATAACCATATATGGAGTTCCCAATACGGTACATATTCCCAATCACTGTAGGGTACAGTGATCCGTTCCGGGGAACGGTTACGGTACGCAACGTTCACACTGGGCGCATCCACACATGTACGTCAAGTTGATGCTCGGAAGTCGGAAGTCCCATCCACTCCCATGTTAAGTTAAAAAACCGTAAGTTCCGTCCCGACGTCCGTCTGAAAAGCATATCCGGGTTCCGGTTTTCATTGAGTAACGGCCAAAAATGGCCGGAACCGGAACAAGGGCTTGCGACCCTAGCGTCAACTTGACCTTGACGTACATGTGTGGATGCACCCACTGGGTTCATATACATTTGATCGGGAAAAGTGCCAAATGTGGGCCAGATACAGTATTTACTTGTTTTATGCTAAACCTGGGCCAGCTCTGGTCCGAAACTGTTCCAGATCCAGACCTGTAATGTGACTCCACACCGGATTTGGCCCATTGTGCAAAAAGACAGTGGGACGGATCAGTTTTACTCATGTGGACCGGATTTTGGCATACTGTACATCTGGCCCGGATCCGCTCCAGTCAAATGTTGCTATCTGGGTAATTTCATATTTAGAAAACGAGAAAAAAAAAACTAGATCATTTGGATTTAATATTTAGGACTATTTGTTGATGACATATATTGTGTTATGTTGTTATGCTATGTTGATGAATTGATTACATAAAGGACCAAAATGGAAACAATTCCCCAGGACTTTTATGTGTTATCCGTTTAGCCTTAATGTCTTACTGTACTCTAAATTGTTTTATTATGTTTTTTGACAATGTACATGTATGCAGATAAAGCTCCTTTTCATTTCATTTGAACAGAATTGAATTGTGAGTGGAGATCAACATGATTGTGCAACTCACCCGGTATTGTCCTTGTTTCACCACCAGAGGGCGGTGTTTGTCAGCCCTTAATGAAGCCCCAGTTATACTTTAGTTGTGTGCTGGTGTCGTGCTCAGTAAATAGCTGATCTACAAGCTCACAGGTGACGCATTGTGAGCTTGTAGATCTGTAGACACCAGCCATGCAACTAAGAATAAATAATTCTTAAACTCTTCAACAAGGCAGTAAGAGAGGAAACTGAGGGGAGGACATTCTGAAACACATTAACCCCTTGAGTCCCTAGTAGTGGTGTCATGGGGGCCACACGGAGTAGGACGGCGTGTGGCCGGTAAATTTTTCACGCGAAAGGTACCTAGAACGCGCTTAAAGTAACAAAAGTAAAAGTACTAAAATGTTTGAAAATAGACGATCTACAAGCTCACAACGCGTCGCATCGCAACGCGTTGTGAGCTAGCAAGATAGCAAAAAAAGATAGCAAAATAGCCTGTGTATAAAATAAGGCGGAAGTGGTTAATGTTTTATAATGTAATAATTTATATCTGCAAAGTAACTAGTAACTAAAAGTTTTCAAATAATTGTATTGGAGTAAAAGTACAATATTTGCCTCTGAGATGTAGTGGAGTAGAAGTAAAAGTATTGAAAATTGGAAATACTCCAGTAAAGTAAAAAATACCTGAAAATTGTACTTGAGTAGGCCTACAGTACTTGGGTAAATGTACTTAGTTACTTTCCACCACTGTTGAGAACCACTGACATGAACAAAGTTCATAGATTGCACCTTTCCCAGTGTGTCACTACTGTGACAGGGAAGCAAAGCAAGACTCATAAATGAATAAAACAAATACAAATAAAATAAACCAGGAGCTCTTTACAGCGGATGTGTTTGTGGCTCAGGGGTAGAGTGGCCGGATAGTTACCGCAAGGTTCCCAGTTTGATCCCGGGCTCCCCCAGAGTTAGTGCTGAAGTGTCCTTGAACCCCTGATTGCTCCCGATGAGCAGGTTGGTGCCTTGCATGGTTTCCTCCGCCATCGGTGTATGAATGTGTGTGTATGGTAAAAAAAAAAAAAGGTAAAATGGTGCATTTATATAGCGCTTTTATCCAAAGCGCTTTACATAGCATCACCTTGCTAAACTAATGGCCTTCTAAGTCATTTTTTGAGGAAAATGTTATTTTTGCCTAAGTCAGCTCCTCATGACATTGGCCACCTCTGGTAAAATCGCCCATCTCCTAATTGAAAAGGATCATGCTGTTCACTCCCCTTTTAGTATAATGGCCTAACTCCCTAGTGTGACTTTTTTTGGCCTAAGTCACATGGTTTTGTGACTTAGGCCAAATTATTTACTGATTTAGGCAAAACAAAAAAATCAGATTTAATCCTATTTAAACCCATTTAAATCTCTTATGTTACATAACTGACAGACAGTGTTATTTCTATTTAAATAGTCATAATTTGTTATAAACATTTTGGGTGAAATGATATCTTATAGTTTTGTTTTGGATCCCTTTTTTATTTTTCCTGAAAAACTTTTAAAAAATGACATAGGCCATTAGTTTAGCAAGGCGACAATAGCTTGTTTATTACATTCACACACACATTCACAATTCACTGGGTGAATGTATTGCACAATCTATGTAAAGCACTTTGGATAAAAGCTATAATAAATGCACCATTTACCATTTGACCAGTCTGGGGAATGGGAAGGTCACTGGTTTGACCCCCCGCCCGGCCCACCCGGCCTATGGGTGGAAAAAGCCCCTGAGCAAAGACGCTTAACCCCTAAACTGCTGCTGCCTGGGTGCTGTATTAATAGCAGCACCCACTGACCCCAGCATGGGTTCACTAAGGACACATTCTGTGTGCTGATGTAGGCCTACTGCAGCAAATACCACAACAACAACAACAACAGCAGTGGTGTAAAGTAACTAAGTACATTTACTTAAGTACTGTACTTAAGTAAAATTTTGAGGTATTTGTACTTTATACTTGACTATTTCCAATTTGCAATACTTTTACTTCTACTCCACTACATCTCAGAGGTAAATATTGTACTTTTACTCCACTACAATTATTTGAAAACTTTAGTTACTAGTTACTTTTCAGATATAAATTATTACATTATAAAACATACATTAACCACTTTAGCCCTATGTTATACCTAGGCTATTTGAAAATAGTCGATCTACAAGCTCACAACGCGTCGCGTTGTGAGCTTGTAGATCTGCTATTTTCAAATATTTAGTACTTTTACTTTTGATACTTTTGAAGTACATTTTGATGCCAATACTTTTCTACTTTTACTCAAGTACATTTTTAATTCTGGACTTTTACTTGTAACAGAGTATTTTTATATTGCAGTATTGGTACTTTTACTTAAGTAAACAATTTGAGTACTTTTTCCACCACTGAACAACAACGACAACACATTCTGTGTGCTGATGGAGGCTACTGCAGCAAATACCACAACAACAACAACAACAACAACAACTGAAACGTTGCCACTGCCGGTGTTATTACGTCGACTAAAACTATGACGAAAAAATGTTCGTCGACTACCTTTTTTACCTAATAAAAACTAGACTAAAATGTTAGTGAGGGAACTAGTGGAGAAGAGATCCAGTAGAACTAAAAGACAAGTCATTTTATGCTTGGTTGCGCTCGGGTGTTGCATGCTGAAAATAGCCGATCTACAAGCTCACAACGCGTCGCGCTCTGCGACGCGTTGTGAGCTTGTAGATCGGCTATTTTCAGCATGCAACCAAGTGTAAAATCAGCCATTATGACGCCATCAAGGCACCGCCAACATACATTTTAGTCGACTAAATCAACTGTAGATTTAGTCGACTATAATCTTATGATGTTTAGTCGACTAAAACTAGACAAAAACTAAAACATTTCAGATGACTAAAATATGACTAAAACTAAATGGAATTTGATTCAAAAGACTGTGACTAAAACTGAATACAAATGTGCTGTCAAAATCAACACCACCTGAACATGTATGTTGTGTTTATTATAACTCTGGCCCTGTTACTGAAAAAAAAAAAAACACTCTAGCCAAAACTAATAATAATATGTATGAAAATAAAGATGTGAAGAAGCCTTCAGCAGCATCCACTAATCCACATCAGGCAGTGGTGTCATGGAGGCCACACGGAGTAGGACGGCGTGTGGCCAGTGATTTTTTTTCACGCGCAAGGTACGGCACGGTACGGTACAGTGCACGCGCGTTCACACACGTGCACGCTAGAACGTGCCCCCCCCCCCCGTAGATTCACGAGCCAAGTAACCAAATGGCTACTTTGCATAACAGGTTTACAAGTGAGTGTGAAAATGATTCCTCACTCCTCACATCTATAGACTACACCAGTGTTTATCAACCCTGGCAAACGTCCCAATTTTGGGCCGGGGCTACTGCTGAGGTGTGCCACGCCATTTGAAGAAGGTTTGAAAAAATATAATTTTGATTTTGATTTTTTTTTTTTTTTTAACAATAATAATAATCAGGCATAGAAACAGCCCGAGGTGAAAAGGGTGACAACATGCTGTTTATTTTTTCGGGTCAGGTGTCACACTATTGCCCTATTTGGATTCAAAACGGCTAGTGGAAGCTGAAAAGCTACAAGTTTGCATGTCTGAATAATGCAAAAACAGAAATATTTGTTTGCGTTTGCTTTTTTTCTCCCCCATATATTTTCATAATAAAAAAGTGCGTATCGTATCGAAATCGTATCAAAGTTGTGTGCCCAATATCGTATCGTATCGTTTCATGAAATGAAAAAACACCCCTAGTGTGTGTGTATATATATATACGGTATATATATATATATAATTATATATATATATATATATACCGTATATCTAGGATACCCTGGGATCTTTTGTCTATGCCAGGTGTGCCTTGGCACAAAAAAGGTTGATAAACACTGGACTACACAGTAAGCAACACAGCATGTTGGCTTCAGTAGGGCTGCTACCAGTATCCTGTCTGCACGCAGCAATGCCTCAGCCACCGTCGAAGAAGACAAAGATACTAGTTCAAAGTCAACTTTTAGTTTTCAGCTCTATAATTCATGGCATTCCTTGAATTTGAATTAGTTTAAAAAGATTAAAGTTGTACAATGCAAATTCACAACTAACGATTTTTAGCAACCTCTGCTGGTCACTACCGTCACTGCATACAATTTCCGTAATCCTCGATTACCCAGAATTCCATTCGTTTTCACCGGAAGCCGGAAGCGTTTCAAAAAGCGTTCTTTTAATTGTTTTATACTATCTACGGATCGTTTCTCTTAGCCAGTGGAGCATTAGTTACCATGAGCTGTGCTTTCTTTTTCTGTTCTTTTTCGATCTTCCAATCCTACATTATCTTAAAATCAGCGTGAGGTTCCTTTTTGTTAATAGCGCGGTAGTTCCTGGCCAAACAGGAAACCGTTGCGGTAGTTCCTGAGGACGTCGGCCACGACGTCATGACGTTGGCCAGGAACGTCATTTTCCCGGGAAAGTCCCCCCCGTACACGTTCAATAGAAAATATATAAATAAAAGGCTTCCGGGGGTGAAATTCACGGAGTGGGTGTTGTGAAACCTTTGCCACTCGCAAAAGATATACAATTTAACTTTAGTTTTGTTGAAAACGTTACCTAGTATTACTTTAAAACTAACCTAAAAAACATTTCCTTTATAAACATGTTTCCTAATTTAAGGTAAAATAAAATGCGCGCGGTGTGCACGTGCCGTGCATGGGCGCGTGCGCGTGACGTCATTACACCGTCCTGCCAGTAAAAAAATCACCATGACAACGGCCGCTGACATCAGGAT